>NC_056733.1:396574179-396741679 GCF_019279795.1 Protopterus annectens
TGGGTTTGTTGAATATATATTGATATGCAAGAAACATGCCACTGGATTCACTAATCTTCCATGCAGGACTAGCTTAGTCCCGCATAGAAGTGCCTGTTTAGGAGGAGGACAGCAGCATGCCATGCATATTAATGAAGGCATGCTGCCCAACCTCCCAGGCTTACATGGAGCGTGTACGAGTGTAGGGAGTGTGTCTGAGGTCTCAGAATAAACATGCCCCTGCAATGTAGAACAGCAGAAAGTGGAAATAAATGAGCGAGACCACTCATAGGTGTCCGCATATCCCCAACAACAGTCCCTCATGTGTACAACAGCAACAGGACATAAAAATCAAAAGAAGAAACCCTTTACTTTTTTTTTTTTTTAAATCCAAGTACATCTAACCATAGGTGTGCGGGTGTGTCCATTGCTTAGCTATGGTTAAAGCAGCTTAAAAGGCTAAAGAGGATAACAAGGAAAATATATGCAAATGAAGCAGCACAGCAATAGTGTAGTAGGCAGAGCATTCACCTAACGAGCAGGTATTCTCGGTTTGAGTCCCACTGCAGCACAGTCTATTTTACATGGCAAAGCATGGTATAACCAATATTTGTATTGCAAAACCCACTAAATAACATATATTTATGAACTGGAGTACTCCCGGAAATGCACATGTGAAGAGTTAGTGTCATAATGAATATGGCAGTAGTAAGGAGGGGTAAGCACAGATAAGCAGTAGTAAGCATATCTAAGTACTAGTAAGTGTGTTTAAGTGCGTTTGCACAGGGGTAAGCATTGCCTACACAGATTAAGCAAAGTAGAAGCTAACTGAGTGTAAGAAAATATAACCTGAAATAAGCAGTGCTTACCACCACGCAAACCCATGCAAACCCACTTACAACTGCTTTAAAATGCCTTAATCACTCTGTATCCAATGGGCCTTTGTCTGCCCAGCAACAAAATAAACAGTCATGCAGGTCTCGAACCCAGGACCCTATACACCATAATCCCAGTAGCTATCCACCAAGCCATCACAGAAGTACAGACAAATGAGGTAGTAGTAAACATGTCCTCACCATAGTATAACCAAACTGAACATGTGAAAGGCATCAGTATACATTCATATGTGCCATAACTGACTGCATAACATAAATATGTGAACTAGAGTACAGCAGTAAGCCCAGATGTGAGGTGTACTTGTAACAGAGTGTTGAAGTCCCCAATAAAACACAACGACCCCACAGAGTGTCTGTACACATCAATCCGGGATACTAGGCATACATATAAGGTGTAATGAATAACAACACAATGCCAAAAAGGCATTGTAATGAATGTCTACTGTAGGCAACACCAAGCATTGCACAGGCCAGCTTAGGAGGTGTGAGCAATGTGTAGACCAGCTAACTATTTCTACCCAGTGGTATACCCCTTTAAACAATACCAACCCTAGGTAAGCAGGTTTGCCCATAGCTTAGCCTTTCCAAAACCAGCCAGTCATGGAAAAGTGTGGAAAATCAGCCCTACTTAAACCCAAGAGGTGGGAATACAGCTCATAACTGGTTGTAGCTTCCCCTTGCAGGCACTATGGCAGTAAGGGGAGAAGGAGTGTACTTCCAGGTGCAGTGCTGGTGCATCCAGGAGTCATGGCTGGACTCCTAGTTAAAGACCATGCACAGAGACTGCTGCAGGGCCAGTACCAGGGCTCCCAATATAAGGGGGAGGCCTGGGACCATCTCACCCACGACCTCACCAGTGCCACTGGCATACCCCAGTAAACAGGTGAAATGCAGACAACAAAACCCGAATAGTGCATGCAACTGAGATGTGAACTGCTATTTTATTAGCACACACAGCCATGGTTTGAATCCTTACAGTGATAGTAGTCTGCATGCAGAATTATACACCACAACTGTACAGATATGTCCAGACTGTCTGTGAAAGTGGCCCATATCTAATGCCTATCAACCTGTCCCCTTGGGAAATCAGTGGGATGATCTCAGACGTATAGGCAGCAAACAGGAAATACAACTGATTGACACATCTATGACAACAAACCTGGCAGACTAGCAACTCCCCAATACCTTATGTGACTAAGAAGCTACGTATGTCCCATTTATACCCCAATTAAGCTGTGGTCAGTGTGTACAATAATAGAGTGAGATGTATGTGCATAATACTAATGTGTAATCTGGAACCTTGTGTGGCAACAGTCAGGTAGTGCTAACAAACATTGCTCCCACAGGTACGCTGGATACGAACACTGTGCTGTGAAATACCGACCAATATAACCTGTACTGGTACTGTCCACCCTGGTATTGTAGGGGATTGTGAGTGTTGCAGTTTCTCTGAATAATAAAGTATCACTGGTCACTGTCACCCACACTGTGCTACATAATTTAACGGTGTAAGAAAGCATGTATATGTGTGTGTCAGGTCACTAAAGGTGGAAGAGGGCAATATTCTAGATATGTCCAGGCATACCAGCATGTGGTCAACACATGGCCAGAGTCTGTGCAGAAAGAGTTGGATATCATAGTGCAAAACATCAACCCAGAATCCGGCCATATGTGTACAAACAGTTAGTCAGTGTTAACAAACATTCCTCCACAGGTATACCAGGTAAGCGGTGTATACTGCAGGTAAAACCGGCTCATGTGTAATGATGTTGACACCCATATCAGTGTCCAATATAGGTGTTTCGGGTAGTGTATTAAGACTTGTAAGGTTCAGATAACAGCACTGACTAAGAAAATAATGTGGAGTACAGGAATATACTACTTGTTAATTGACATCTTTCTCTCCCCCCACTTTATCTCCAAGAATAATCAACATACCCACCCCAACTGGCATGTACTGACTGTGATAATGGCCAAACATTTGATAAATATTCTAATGGTTCCCATTCATGTGCCATATTGAATTATTCCAACATTGTTGGCATGGCGCCATCAATGTACCTGCATGTTGTTTGTATTACCACTGTGGTCCCATATATGCATGTGTTCTGTTTGCTATGCAACTGTTCCGTATCTGGTGTCTGGGTTAATGGGAATATCTATGCATGCTGTTATACCTAACCCTGGAATGTGTTGACTATTACTAACCCATATATGATGTTGAAATCTAAACACTATAGCATGCTTGGGAAGGCAGTCCCAGCAGACCCATATTTCCCACCTCAGCTGGCTGAGGCACCGGGCACCAGCATGTCTGGGGCCCAACCCTGTACCTCCCTGTCCATTGGTCCTGCACCACATTTGGGTGGAACCACCTCAGGGGATGGGCTCACCCCCTCCCAGGAGTGGGCATGGACAGGCACCTGTCACCCGTCACCAGGTCGGGGTTGTGGTGTATAGAGCGATCAATGACCAGGTCAGTGATCTTCCATGCCAGCTTGAGGGCCGCTTGTCATGATTAGAGAGTCAGCCTGACTCTGCAGCTCAGCCCCCAGAACAGCCACCTTCGGGGCTGTGAAGGTGCAGTGGTGACTGTCCATGGATGGGGACCTCAGTCCCACTGTTACCACTAGGGGGCTTGTGGGCTTCCAATATCCCAACAACCCTCCCCATCAAGGTGTTTACCGCCCACATGTGTCATATACCGCCCCTGTATGCATCTTGTGTGTCTTCTCTGTTAACCTACGCAACCTGCCTCCCCAAATATACCTACTACCCCTCCCCAACATCCCACTCCCACCTGAAAAAAAAAAGGGCAATCTGTTCCCAGAAAAAAATCTTGCCCCGTATGTAGCTGTCCATTTTGCAGATGTGTCCACTGGACACATGTAATCTGGTCTAATTGGCATCACAATGAATTGTTGTTGTCCTCACTGCTCTCCCATGGGTTTGAGTGTCCAAACCTACCTCCAAATTCAGTGTATATGCACAGCTGTTGCTGCAAAAGAAATGGGCAGCTATGAAGCTTCCCTACATCCTTCCTGCACATCCCTAGCTATTTTTCCTACTGTCTTTCCCTCTTTGGGCCCCTTTTTCCCCACTTTCCTAGTAACCCTTTTTCTTTTCTTTTAAAGAAATTAACATCGGGGTAAGTATGAGTAAGCAGTTTTAAGCAGCAGTAAGTGCATTTAAGTCTGTTTGCACAGGGGTAAGCACTGCCCCCACAGGTTAAGCAATGTAGAAGCTAGCTGAGTATAAGAAACTGTGACCGGAGGTTAGCAGTGCTTACCTCCATGCAAACTCACTTACAACTCCTTTACATTGCCTTAATCACTCTGTATCTAACGGCCCATGTTCTGCCCAGCAACAAAATAAACAGCCTCTGCAAGGCTCAAACCTAGGATCCTGCACACCATACATAAAGTGATTTACCACTAAGCCATGCCAGATACAAACAAATGTGATATTTTCAGAAACATATCATCCAGTCCAGTCATGCAACAATACAGAGAATGTATACCAACATCTAGATGTATGTGTGTGTAAATATATTAATATCTAAACAGATACTACATAGCTATATATGTATATATATATATATATATATATATATATATATATATATTTCTGAAACTATATATACATATATAGTAATATATATGAACATATATACATGCAAATGGCTACATTGACACATAAATGTGTCTACACCTATATGTCTACATATACACAGCAAGTTACATATGTGTACGCAGATATATATCTATGTAGGTATATACAGACATAGGTATATATATGTAAGTATATATATATATATATATATATATATATATATATATACATATACATATACATATATATATATATGTGTGTGTGTGTGTGTGTGTGTGTATAGCCATGCATCTGTAGATAGCAATGGCAGATTAACAAAAACACATATGTCCACATGCACCGTTAATGAGGTTGAGAGGCCCCACACACTATACATCTTGTATGAATAGGCATCCTACCCCCACAGCCAAACATGTCTGCCCTGCAATACACTACCAAGTGTTGCAGATCCCATAACCAGGTCCTGACACAACATGAGCACAAGATGTTAACAGTACTACAACCCACCTGTATGATGTCAGGCTGGTATTGGTAACATATCATGCAGTACAGTGGAAGCCATCAACATCCCCAGGATACAGATACACAGACACAGATATGCAGCTGATACATGTATATATATATATATATATATATATATATATATATATATATATATATAAAATATCTATCTATATATATATATATATATATATATATATATATATACACACACACACATGTGACTACACATACACATGCAGATATATGTACAGCAAGATACATATGCACACAATATGGAACAGGCACTATGCCTACAGTTAACACCTGAACAACTGGACACTGTATGGGCCACCCATACGAATAACAATCATTGTCTGCAACATATACCCACAGAGAGGTCATAGGGAAAACCCCACACACAGGTTTGCAGAAATGGAATACCTTTAATTGTGTACTATTGCAGTTCTATATGCCATGTCATATAGCTGTTCAGACACTGACATCCATATAAACAGAATAATGCAACTGTGAAACAGTTATACTAATACAGTAGTCTGGAAAGGTTTACAACTGTTGCTGAACAGGCCAAGCCCTTCAAACTGTACAATAGTGAGGACAGACTGGGCCACAGGATACCAAACAATCAACAGTATGTAATACAGGTGTATAGTACAGTAGCCGCTATCTACACTTTGTACAAAATCACTAGGTGGTAAAGACATTATGTGAACAAATGGGTTGTAACTGTTACATAACAAATGTTAAATGATACCATCACATGCACATTGACAAACAGAACAGTCTGTATGGCAGGAGGCAGTAGGCTTGCATTAACCCAATTTATGTAAGTAATGTAAATATAGGTGAAGTATACAGTACTGTACGTCCAGATACTATAAGGCAGCTCACCCCTGATACCCCCATATTTTTTAACAGCCTAGGTCATTTATGGTGCTCCCCCCCAGACTCAGTAATACAGGGCCATATACCACTGTTACATACACTGGCCTCAGGAGTGCATAAGAGCACACATGTATTGTGTAGGTGATGCCCACACACATATGGCCCCAGCCCCACCATATGTGTGGGGGATAAAACAGCAGTGGACTGATGGCAGCAATGGCAGTGTGATATTCTCACGGTCCACAATGGGAACAACCCCCGACAGGATTTCATATGTGCAAAGCTTGGTATGTAGGTGGAGGGCAGAGGCTGGAACACAGGCATAAATGTGGAGAACTGTTGCCATACACTGAGCAAGTTGCTGGTGTTACAGGATAGTCTGCAACATACCCTTAGTCAGGGAATTGAGGTTAGAAACAGAAATGGATGTAGCCATGTACTGATAGCACTCAACACACACTGTCAGTGAAATATCTGACACAGGACCTGTGTGGTGGACAGACAACACATGATAGGCACACCTCTTGCCACCAAGAGGATAGGCCCACAGCTGAGAGCTATGCAGACAGACTGCATTCCAAGGTAAAGTAGTATGTGCACACACACCCTGTAACACCAGTACTATACAAAGCATAACACAACTCTACTCACACTCTGTCTGTAGTTCCTGAACCTCCTACAAATATGTAGCTGCCCTAAATGTGCCGGTTCTCCTGTAAACGTTATTGCTACCTGCTGTCTGTAACACTGATGCCCACACACAGAAAAGATGTCCATCATACAGGCAATCTAAAGGGACCACGCCCACATGATGTAGGGGGTTAGAGTAGGTGGTTGCCATGACAGTGGTGATTGGAAGTACTACAACTGTGTAATCATATAAATAAATATATATATATATATATATATATATATATATATATATATATATATATATATATATAGATATATATATATATATATACATACATATGGTTATCAGGAGAATAACATGTACATATATTTCCATCATACGTCCTGGACATGGAGTGTAGCCCTAACTCAGCCTCTATAGTCCCACAGTCATAGTGCAAGGGGATGTCAGGTATGTATAGCAGGTATATAAGTAGACTATTCCTACTGTCATTGGGATTGTCTCCACAGACATGGTGTGTGTTGGAAATCACATCTCCTTATAACATGTGTGCCATTGGCTACTGACAGACATCGTAAGGACATCATAGTAAAGTACCGCTGCTAGCACATAATGCCCCTGTGGACAGCAGCAGAGATATTGGCCAATATATGTGGACATTCTGACACACTCTATACAGTCCAGAGGTGTACACATAACCCCTTAGTGCTAAACATGTGTACCATACCTGACAATATGGATGCAGACAGCCATGTAGATGGGTATAACACATAACAACTCAAATACATTTGCCACCATAGGTTATGCATTTACACACCCCTATCTGGCCTGACACATAATAACTGCTGGTACAGGAGTCCCTTGGCCACATACCACCCACTAGATATTGACATACATCTGTACAGCATCCCACTGCTCTGTCTGACATACATGACTGTTAAGGGAGGCCTGGCAGCAGTAAATCTCTCAAGTATCTGCACATGACATCTCACTGGGTAAGTACACTAAGCTGCTAGGCATGTAACAATGCACTGTGCAGGCTACAGTCAGACTGGTTCAACACTGGCCTACATCTCCTGTGGGGGAATGCACATGTACCTGCATATATAGCAGGCTCTACAGGCATGTCACAGCATAGGGTAAGATACACCTGTGTGAAAGTGCATAACCACAACCAATGTGAACACAGCCACAGCCACATATATTAAGCTAGCATAATATAACAGTATATGGACTATCTGTTCAACACCATCCTCATATGTGCTACTCACAGACTGACCCTACATATAGTTGGCTGCTACACAGTTTGGTCTGTTGGCTGTCTGTGATATGGGACTTGTGTGTGTATGGCCCTACAAACATGTATGCCACTACGGTACCATACAGTGGAGCAGCAAGTAACATGAGAACAATGACATCTACCACAGTCTGTACATAGACTAAAGTACATATTAACAATACACACACTGTCGACATTCACCATAAGTACACAGACCTCAGTACTGTACAAACATCCACAGAATGTCCAGGTTATGTAATCAAATATAACCCCTACTGTACATAACATGTGTAGCAGTCTGATATCTCACTGGCTTGTTATCAGATATGATGACACTAATTATGGTGTACAGCACATATGCACCACTTCATGCACGTCATATGAACACCAATTGACAGAGTTGTGGCTGGAAGCACATACACAGGGCCAATAATGACATGTTGCTGTGATAACCTCATACATTTACTGTTGTAACAGGGTTTGTTGCAACATATGTCCTATGAGGGATAAGAAGCCAGTAACTGTCACGGCTTTCACCATCTACAAACTGCAATCCTCACACTACCTTCTGCAGTCCACAGATAGATGCTCCATTGGTAACACATGAAACCAAAGGCACAACACACTTCCCTGTCTGCAGATGACCCTGCAGATGGGGATTCCTCATAAACATGGAACTGACATGGCAGGTATTGAGACATGTAGGACAGTCATATCCACACACACTGTTAAAGCAACAGTACTCCAAATGCAGTATAGCAGTACTTACAGTCTGTAGTCAGGTCATGCACACCCCCCTCCTGTGTGTTACCCTGTTTCCACGGTGTATGTTCTTAGAGGTATATCCCCAATCCATCTGAGATGCTGTTTGCCAAACAACAGATCTAGTTCCTGCTCACAGTGAATGAAAAGGGCCAACACAAACATGATGTTCCTAGATATTGGAGTATGTTTCCATGCAATTGGCTATAGGAATGTTACCACAGCTGTTCCACATGCAATCAGTTAGGGGAGGGCTGCAATTTGTGCAGAGGCCATCAGCTGATCATGAGCATCACTTAAAATACACATGCTGCTGCCAAGCAAAGCAGGTGTAGGTCTCCACATTCACCACAGAGGGATTGGGAGAGGCAGACAGAGGCAAAGACAAGTCAGGGAGTGGTGGGAGAGTAAAATCTAAGCATGTTTGTGTCACACACCTACCAGTACAGGGTATCAAACCCCTGATGACTATGCAGTGCTATCAGAGTTCTATGCAGTTATTGGATGCGTGGCATGGGTTACTTGTTGTGGAAGCCTCAGAACATATATGTGATGGTGACTGACATCTGCAACAGGGATATTGTAGCTATACAGTAGGTGACGTACACATGCCTGTTGGCATGAACAGGTGCCAGCATCAACACAGCCACACTATCACAGGGATGCACACACATTGGCACACTTGGCAGGGCCAGGATTACAACTTATCAGTAGTGGGATTGCCACAACACATCACTGAGCAGGTATCACATGCACCACATGGGTCATACGGGGGGTTGTATGTGCCAAGGGTATGGGGAGGTATCTAATATCAGACAGCATGCTTCAGTATGCCCATGGGGGGTTTAGGGAGTGTGGATGTGAACATACGCACCATACAACACACACACAAACACACAGGGTGCTAGTACTGACATCCATAGGTGCATGTCTGCACGGGTGTGTGGTGGTCGACTGTGCCAGATGGCTGTACAAGGCTAGGCAATGGGTATACCTTGGTATCAGGCCACATGACATTGGTCTGCATTGTGGCTCAGGGATGTAGTGTCTGCGTTTGCCCACACAGGTGGGTATTGTATCCCCCATCCAGTCACCTGGGTGAGTATTGTGTGTGGCCAATGCTCTGCATCACTTGCCATGTATGTGTTCCTTAGTCCATGACATGGATGGTGTCTGGGATGTGCACACCTCCTACATGCATGTACAGTGACATGTGGAACTGTACCTGGGGTGTCTGACCCGTGTTGTGAACACAGATTATCATCAGATGTGCTAGTCTTGCCCACATGTGGTGAGAACTGGTAAAGGGCAGCAGGTTTACTCTGCACTTAAATTGATAGCATGCTAACAGCATTCCCTGGTGTCAGTGGCATCTGGCAATACAGAGCATGTTGTCAGGCATGGTATGTCTTTTGTGGGTCACATGTGATGGCACCACAGGTGTGTTAGGTGTCCATTGGGGAACATGGGGAATGTGCACTGTCTCCATGTACATGCATATTGGACAGATGGACAGGGTGCCATGCCCTCTGTAGCCCACAGCGCTCACCCCATAGTTACTATCACTGGCCAATATGCAGTGTACTACCCACATATTGGCTGTTGCCTAGGCATGCATGTGTGCATGAGACATGGGTTGAGTGTGGTCTGGAAATCACTGGGGTTGTTAACTGTGATTGCTTGGCCTTGATGTCACAAGTATGGGTATGGCTTTACACATCAGTCTTTCAGCTATTTCACATCTGTTATCCCTGTACAGTGGGCATTGTGATATATAGTAGGGCCACCATATAAGAAATATGCAAAACCCGCTCCACATTGGCCACTGGTGTCACACACTCACAACCACCTCCACACAGGATACGTGTTACACACACACACACACACACACACACACACACACACACACACACACACACACACACACACACACACACACGTCATGTCTGGGAGTAAAACCCCTATCTAACTAGTTTATTACACTACAGCACTATGCAGTTATAGTATGTGCCATGGAGATTACTGGAGTACTCCTTCCCCAAAGTTGTAGCTCACATTGGATGACATCAGCAGGATTGCCAAAGTAGGACATTCAAATTGTAGTGAGTGCGACTAGTCTGAAATGCATTGCTCCCTACACAGAAAATGAGACACACACAAAACATCCACAACCGACATGTGTGGGTATAGAACCACTAACAGAGGTCTATATCATACTACAGCATGGAGCTGTTATAGGATGCACCACGGGGATTACTGGAGAACTCCTTCCCCAAAGGTGTATTTCAAAATGAATGACATCAGCAGGATTGCCAAAGAAGGCCATATGAAATGTAGTGAGTGTGACTAGCCTATAATGCATTGCTCCATACACAGACATTGAAACACACACAAAATATCCAGAACTGCCATGGATGGGGATGGAACCCTACCACAGTTCTACATCATACTACAGCAGTACGCAGTTACAGGATGTGTTACAGAGATTACTGGGCTACAATCTTCCCAGAAGTGTATGTTTAGATGGGTGACATCAGCAGCCTTGCCAAAGTTGAGTATATGAATTGTAAGGAGTGTGAGTACCCTAAAAAGTATTGCTCTTTATACAGACAGGGTCAGGCAGACACACACACAAACACTTGCCAAGTCTGGGGTTAGAATTCATACCTAACTACTTTATCACACTGCAGCAGCACGCAGTTACAGGATGCACTACAGAGATTACTGGGCTACAACCCTCACAGAGGTGTATTTCTAGGTGGGTGACATCAGCAGCCTTGTCAAATTTGAGTATATGAATTGTAAGGAGTGTGAATACCCTAAAAAACATTGCTCTATACACAGTCAGAGACAGACACACACACACACACACACACACACACACACACACACACACACACACACACACACACACACACACAAACGTACACTTGCAAAGTCTGGGGTTAGAACTCCTACCTAATTATTTTATCACATTAAAGCAGTATACAATTACAGGATGTGCTATGGAGATTATTGGGCTACAACCTTCCCAGAGGTGTATTTCTAGGTGGGTAACATCAGCAACCTTGCCAAAGTTGAGTATATGAATTGTAAGGAGTGTGAGTACCCTAAAAAGTATTGCTCTCTACACAGTCAGAAACAGACAGACATGCACACAAACACACACAGTTGCCAAGTCTGGGGTTAGAACTCCTACCTAACTAGTTTATCACACTACAGCAGTATGTAGTTATGGGACACGCCATGAAGATTACTGGGCTGCAATTCTCCCAAAGCTGTATTTCACATTGGTTGACCTCAGCAGGCTTGTCATAGTAGGTCTATGGGGAGGGCAGTGTGTGCATGTGCCGTAACCCATTCATCTAGGGTTTGACACGCCACATGTGGGCACATATGGGGTCATATGTCACAGGTACATGTATACAGCTGCTAGATGACTACTTCCTTGTACAGTCATGTTGTTTAGCTGGCACGTGCACCACATAGTCTGTAATGCTGACAGATACAGGTGGCTAGTATCTGCAGTGATTGACATCTGGACCTCATGTGTTTTGGGCCCTTTGGCTCTGTGCTGGGTGGGACAGGCCTGGATGGCTCCTTGTCACAATCACCCTCTTCCACACATCTATGTACATCTACCTTTGGCTTATTATAGTGTGTTGCTCTGACATATATGTCTGTATTCCTTTCCACTGTGTGTGCAAGCCATGAGTGGTGCATACTGACAAGTGTCTGCACTAACAACTGCAACTGCCAGATATGTCTGGTCCACTTGTGTTTGCAGTCATGGCCTTCATGTGTTTGTGTGTGATCATGCCCAGTATGACCTTTCAGTATGTTGTTGATTGACATTGATTTCATTTCTCTGACATTGCCTTCATTTCTATAAAAGTGTGTGAGCATGCCAAGTATGGCCATCTGTATTGAATGTGTGGATCGTGTCCAGGTAGTTTGTGCTGCAGTGCTGACCTCTGTGTTGTACACCGACAGGTAGCATGCTGTCTCTGCGGGGTATCCACCGATCATTTGGCTTTGACTGTTACTACATTCCTGCATAGCGGGGGGGCACACCTGACTGTTTCTACATTTCTACACAGGAGTGGGGGGGCACACCTGGCTGTTATTACATTACTATGTAGGATGGGGGGTACATCTGACTGTTTCTACATTTCTACATAGGAGGGGGGCACACCTGACTGTTATTACATTGCTATGCAGGATGTGGAGGGCACATCTGACTATTTCTACATTTCTACACAGGGTTGGGGGGCACACCTGACTGTTATTGCATTGCTATGCAGGATGGGGGGCACACCTGACTATTTCTACATTTCTACACAGGAATGGGGGGGCACACCTGACTGTTATTGCATTACTATGTAGGATGGGGTGGGCACACCGGACTATTTCTACATATCTACACAGGGTTGGGGGGCACACCTGACTATTATTACATTACTATGTAGGATGTGGGGGGACACACGTGAACCTTGTACACATTTGCTATGACTGTACTGGTATGCCAGGTACTCCATTTCATTCTGTATTGCTAACTATCATGCTGACTAGATGCATACCAGTGTACTACAAATCGTGGCTTTGGTTGCCCTACATATTATTGTCTGATTTCCTATCCTTCAGAACTTACATCCCACTGCCTGCCATGCTGTGGTCTGTCTGTGTAGGCCTGCAGGGGAGGTTAACCATAGCTATCATTCTGAGGCCATGGCACAGGCTCTGTTTGGGTTTGTCTACACCTGTATTGCTGGCTGAGACTGTTGTTGGATATGAGAACTGCCCTGACTGGCATGTGTGGGTCATATGGACACACATGTCGCTCAGCACATTTCCTGAGGGGTGTGTTTTGTCACCCTATGAAGTGCTGGCTACTATGGTGACTCCATTATGTGTTACAGATGTCATGGTGCCACTGTGGGTGTCTACTGTCTGCTACCCTAACATTCAGCCACCCAATTCCCTTGCATGCTCACATCCATACCATAGCTATAGGTAACAACACATTCTACTCCATTTGACAATTGGAAGGTTGATTGACTTACCTTGAGGGTGTGCCAGACTTGCAGATGGTGCTGGAGAGCTGCCTATGTTGGATGCACATAGTACACTCCCTATACATGGTTGAGTACAGGTATTGTCATATTTGGCATCCCTTTTACTGTATGTGCGAATCAGAGAGAGGTGTCATTCCTTGGGTACCTACTGTGTCAGTGCATGTGCTATGCTTTGCCTCTTTGCCAAGGCCAGGGCATACTGGGCACACCTCCTTCTGCCTACTGGGGCAGGCTCAGCTTGTTCTTTCTCTGGATCACTCTGTGCCTGTGCAGGCCTTGGCATTGGTGGGGGGCTGTGTGGCCCTGCTCCATGCTGTTCTTGCTGCAGCTGATTCCGCAGGATCATATTGTGTAGCATAGCACATACCGTAACAATTTGTGTACATGTAGCTGGTGAATACTGCAAGGCTCCACTGGATGTGTCCAGACACCGGAACCATGACCTGAGCATCCCAAACACACACTCTATTATATGTCTGGCCTATGCATGTGCCTCATTATGGCATTGTTGTTCAGGTGTGTGTGCATTTCTGATGGGTGTCATCAGCCATGGCTCCAGTGTGTACCCAGCATCCCCCACTAGGTGACCGTAGGGGATGTCCCCAATGTCAAATCTCTGGTACAGCTCCGTCAGATGCAATATGTGGGAATAGTCATAGCTTCCAGGGCAGCCAGCAGGCACATTCATTATAATGCCCTGGGCATCACATACGACCTGGCAGTTGATGGAGGGGATGCCCCTGCAGTTGATGTAGGCCCTACCCTGTTCACCAGGTGGTGCTTTGATGTGTATGTGTGTGCAGTCTATAGTACCCACTACCCCAGGGTATTCTGCTATTTTGTGGAAGAGATGCATATTGCTGGTCAACACCACATGGGTGTTGAGGAAATATATGTGCTCACTGGCATGTGCTGACATGGCATCCAGGAACTGGTGGAATACTCTGGATGCTGATGCCTGTGAGATCCCCATGATATCCTCAGTTGTGCTTTGGGAGGTACCTGTGGTTAGTATGCCTAGGCCTACACATACCTTGGTATCATCTGGGATGGGTTCCCCTCGGTCAGTTTGGTGTGTCAGGTGTGGCCGGCACAGCTTAACAATTTGCTGTAGGAGGTCTCTCTCCACCCCATATCACTCCACTATCTCCAGCTCATGTAGTCCCTGGTAGGTTACCCTGTGTCTGTACACTCTTCGGCAGAATTCACAACCTCACCACCCTCCGCCTCTTACACATGTTGTTCTATGTTACCTGCTGCAGCCCTTCTCATTTTGTAGGTTTGTTTGTTAAAATTTCCCTGCTTGTATATACTGGTGGTGTAGAGTGTGGGAAAAAACAGAGGGGAAGGTGTTTGCTTAGTTTATAGTAGTGTTCTCGGCTGGGCTGGTCTGCTGCCTGTATAATTGGCTGATTCTGATACATTTCACCTGCCAACTATGCTAGTTCTCCTTGAATACCTTCCTACTGCTGTTTTCCCTTCCCAATGCCTCCCTGTTTAAGCCCGTGTGTGCAACACACAGAGTGCTCAAATGCGCACACTGCTGCTGTTTCCTGGTTTAACTTCTTTTTTCTTCCTGTAAAGCCCAATGCGTGGCACGCACACCAGCTTACACTTTGTAAAGAGTGCTAGGCAGGTTTAAACACACCCCCTTGTTTAGCTTTGCTAAGCTGGAGCACACCCAAGCCACAGGCCTCCAATCCACTTACAGTATGCCTGACACACACACCCATGATGTCACCTACTTCCTAGTCTTGCACCCAGCTATTCATACTCTTACACTGTTGGGACTTGCCTCACATGCTGGGGAAAACTGGGATTCACTATCCTTCCCCTCATTTGCATAAGATTGCCTACTAATGCATAGTTACATATCTCACACTGATCCTCCCCCCTTAGCAATCACTATTCACTGGCCAGGTTGTCTTCTGCCTGCCACTGACTTTCATGGCAGAATACTGATTTTAGTTAGAATGCTTATTTTAGGTTTATTTTCTTATCCCCCCCCATCCCATTTGCGTGCCGCTGCCCTCTGCTTGAACAGCTGAGATTGGCGAATAAAAAATAAAAGTTGATTTTTTTTATTTTTTGGAATGTTTGCAATGCCAGTGGCCTTATACTTGGTCATTGGCATGCTACCTCAATGATATGAAGCCTTTATTTGGAGCTGTCATAGCTCCGTTTTGGATTTTGCAGAAATGTACTCGGTTATCTAATTGATAAACATAGGGCCGGATTCACAAAACCTCTGTGTAAGACTTAATATGTCTTACTCGGAGGCTGCAGTTGAACGGTATGACGTCAACATGCCATACATATTCATGAGGGCATGCTGAATCATACCCAAGTCTAACACGGTCCATGTAGGAAAGTAGGGGGCGTGTCCGATTGCCGAGTACAGCAAAGGGACACGCCCCCAGAAGAGTCAGAGTCCAGAAAGTAAACACCCATGAGCGAGTCTGCTGAAATGTCAAGGAACACAACACCACACAACCCCACAGACTAAACCCTACTGAAAATATGTAAAATGTAAAAATAGCAGTTTCCTTTTTTTTTTTTTAATTTTCAAAATGTTTGCCCGCATTTGCGCTCATTTGCGCGGGTATGCCCTTCGCTCAACCACAGTTAGCAGATATGACATTGAAAAGCATATAAGATCTACATATGCAAATTAAGCAAAATAGCAATAGCGTAGCGGTAGAGATGTTGCCTAAAGAATAGGTAGTCACAGTTCGAGCCCCACAACATCCCCCTCCATCTTTTTTTATATAAGTATGAAACAATTCCCCGCTATATATAAATTTAATTTAAGTAAAATGTAATGAAATGGCCCATGTATTTCAGAACAAAACCTATATTATGTATATATAAAAAGGATCATACTTGCCCATAGCTTAGCAGTGCTTTAACAAGCTTAATATGAGTGCCCGTAGCTGAGCAGCGCTTTAACAAGCGTAATATGAATGCCCGTAGCTGAGCAGCACTTTAACAAGCTTAATATGAGTGTTCATAGCTGAGCAGCACTTTAACAAGCTTAATATGAGTGCCCATAGCTGGGCAGCTCTTTACCCAGCTTAATATGAGTGCTTATGGCTAAATAACGCGTTACCCAGCGTAAGTCGTTTGTGCGGAGCTGCGCAGCGCGCCAACCAGCTTACTGTCGGGCAACGTTGGGCAAGCTGTAGCAAAGTCTCCTTTACACACAGACACACCTACTAGCCTGTCTAGACAGTAGTAAAATAAAAAAGCAATGACAAGGATTGAACCCGGGATAGTGTACACCATAGACAAAGTACTGAACCACTAAGCCATGACAGCTGTACTGAGAAATACAGTATTACCATACATATAGGAATGAATAAAAATATAACCATGACAAAGCAGGTTTGCTGTAAGCAGAGAAATATCCAAAATGGCCAATCACAGATAAGTGCGGGAAATTAGACATATATAAGCCTCATAGGCGGGAATACACACCATAACTGATCGTGGTACCCAGTTGCAGTCAGGATGGCAGGTGCAGGAGAGGGAAATCGCTTTAGAGTACAAAGATGGGGCGTTGAGGAGTCAAAATATATGGTTTGGCTCCTAGTCCATGATCATGAAGCGCAACTCATGCAGGGCCAGGTTCAATGGGGAGCGTATAAGGCAGAGGCGTGGAACCAGTTGGCACATGATCTCACCAGTGCCACAGGCATTCCGAGGACTGGTGAACAGGTCCGTCACCACCATGCGGACCTGAAGCGATGAAAGGAGGACCAACTGAACCAATGGATCCAGGAGGCCCACCAAATGTCCAATGCCCCACTACTGAGTAAGTATCCATGTAATTAAGTATGTAAGAAATGCTATCCTAGCCTATAGTATGGATAGGTATGTTACAATATTCCTTCATTTATATTACAGCTGCAGGTGTTCGTTCTGCAAATTGGCAAGCCTATGCTGATAGGCTGTCGAGGTTGCGCCACCAGGCAGGTTAGTAATTATTCTGCTGGTATTGTTATAGAATATAAGTGGGACAGCTTGTAAAAGAGTTCAGTGTTGTAACCCAGTTATAAAGATCAAATAAGCCTAGAAGAAAGATTCTGCTAATATTGTAAGATTAGATAAGTGATGCAGCCTGGAAAAGATTATTGCAATCCAGTAATAAAGATTAAACAAGTCTCAAATACAGTTCCCACCTGTATTGTAATATCAGATAACTGCTTCAGCCTGAAAATGAGTGTTGTAATCAATCAACAAAGGATAAACAACTGTCGAATACATCCTTGTAAATTTTGCCATATGAAATAAGTGAGTCAACTGGAAAGGATTGTTGTAACTCAGTAATAAATGTTAATAAAGCCTAGAATTAAGTACCATCCTGAAATGTAAATATAAAATAAGTGAGAGAGTGTAAGAAAGAGAGTTTGAAGCTACCAGTACCATACCCCATTCCAAAACATGTTACCCACTAACTACCACATAGGTGGTTGCCTGCCTACCACTGGAGGTGTGAGAAGTGAACATGGGATGCAGGTGTAAAATAGCCTCCCCTTTGATATTCACAGTGGCACACTAGTCTTGTAATCCCTGTACATGGTACGTGTCATCACAAAAGGTGTGTCAGCTAGGGAAATGCAAGTCAGTGTGCCCCTCTACACCTCACAATGTCCTATGCAGTATGTACCTCCTATGAGAACTACAGCAAATGGAAAGGCCACAGACATACCTAACAAAGACTGATAATGCCCTCAAACACATTCCCTATGCAGACCGACTCACAAAACCACAGCTAGAGTGCCTTGCATACTTCCTACACAGAGGTTACCACTGCTGGACATGCAGAGTTATGTCACACCCATACCAGTCAGCCAACCACCATGGCAACACCTCACAATCCGTTCAGCTTGCATGACCTAGGGCCCTAATCTTTGTCACTGCACTAAACAGCACATGCTGGAGGTACAGGTTTCTATACACAAATATGCCATACCCTGGACTAAACCACCCAGCATTAACAAACAAGGCTCCTTATTAGTAGATGTCATACATACCCCTGATGAATGCTATGGAGATAGGCAATATGCCCTGTGAGTCACCTCTGTGTAACCGTTTCACAGGAGCAAGTAAAATCACATTACATGTGTCCCAAAGGGCAGGGTAGCATATGGCTAGGCTGTCCCAGTCCCAGGGCCAATAGCATAGTACCTACCTATGACACAATGCACACACACACACATGTACTCAGTGCAATACCAGCTATGTGAGGTTGAATGAGTGTGACACTGACTGTGTGCAAGGTCTGTAAAGGTGTGATAGCTTAGCGTGAGTTTGTGTCTGTCATGGTAGTTTGTGTCATAGGTGCGAGGCCAGAGAAAGATGTGTCAGTTATTGGGATGCAAACATAGTAGATTGGCATATGTTGTGCTGTAGTTCCCTGTGTACGACTGCGGTGTCCCATCATATGCAGAAGCAATACATGTATGCTCAGTAAGTGGTACTGCTGTTGAATCCAGCTCACATATGAACTGTTGTACTACCTGAGGTTGTAGGCCTAAACACTACAGTATGGTGTATGTTCATATTCCCTGGTAACACCGTCTGGTGTGTTTCCTGTAGTCTGCACAGATTACATACCTCATGCATAGGTATCTGTAAGTAGGGGCACACAGTACTATAAGGTACACAGTTAATGCTCATCTGTGTCGTCATACATTTGTGTGTTGTATGTATGTGTAATGTGTGTGTAATGATGCCTGTACCATGGCCGCAATCACATGTGTGTTACAGGGTATGTGTGTGCACCTGGCAGCATGTATACTCTGTGACAACAGTATGCTGGCTATATTAACAACTGTGCACATATGTCAGGTAGGGGTATGGCATCAAAGACTAGGTTGGATTACCATTGAAACTGTAAATGTGCATTGCATTCATTGCATGGGATGACAATATTCTTCATCCATTAGCTTGATACATACCCCCAGTGTGAGGTTGTGCATTGTATCCCAAACAGTGTGCCGAGTGCTGGTGTATACTAGTTTGTTATATGTAGTGTGGCAGGCACTGTCAGACAGTTGTGGGCTGAGCACTGATATGTGGTATCAAACATGTGTATCCCCTGATAGACAGACAGATGTAATATATGGCAGTTAAGTGATATCAGTACATTAGAATATTAAGTGTGCCACATGACTTGCTCACATATTTTTCTTTTCCTTCCAGGGTGATGGTGCATCAGTGTAACCCACCTTATACAGCAGCAGAGGATCAGGAGATCCACCAGAGCCTGGTGCAGAATTTCTCTGTGCTGTTTTCCAGGACCAGCCAGAACCAGCATGAGAGGGCTGCACTGTGGCAAGACCTTGTCCGTCGTGTAAATGACATAGGCATGCATAACCAGACATATGAGCAGGTACGCCATCACTACAGTGATTTAATTAGACATGTCCAGCAGCGTGCGTCTGATATCCACAGACAACAGCTTACCACAGGTGGTGGGGTACCTATCCACCCCCCCTCACCAGTGTGGAGGAGCACCTCCTAAGTGTTGTGACTCCAGGCCAACAACAACAACATCCACAAACATGTGTCATCATGGAGGCTGGAGCCACCCAGCATGTTGAAATGGAGTGTGCAGTTAACATGCCATATCTGTAGTTGACTGGTCTCTGTACTGGTAGTTTATGCATGTGTGAGATTTGCAGACTTTGGATCCATCCCAGTTTGGCTTTGTCAAAGGCAGATCATGCCTTCTAAACTTGGTTGACTTTTTCGAAACAGTCACCAAAGCCATTGATGAGGGAAAGGCAGTCCATACAGCCTACCTCGATCTGGCGAAGGCCTTCGATACAATACCCCACTCGGGTATCATTGAAAAACTCATCAGCTTAAATGTTAACCCATACATCACAAGATGGGTTGCAAACTGGCTGAGTGACAGAACCCACAGGGTCAGAGTTGCTGGCGCCATGTCAGACTCAAAGCCTGTCACAAGTGGTGTACCACAGGGCTCAGTCCTGGGCCCACTCTTGTTT
The DNA here is from genome assembly GCF_019279795.1 of Protopterus annectens. Classification (NCBI taxonomy): domain Eukaryota; kingdom Metazoa; phylum Chordata; order Ceratodontiformes; family Protopteridae; genus Protopterus; species Protopterus annectens. The sequence continues at coordinate 396,594,822 of NC_056733.1, forward strand.
GGCATCTACTTTTCCGAAGTACAAGCAAACACAGGAGGGTTATGGCTGACAAAGTTTGCAGATAACTGCAAACTGGGCGCCATAGTAGAAAACACATCTGACACAGATATCCTTCAGAAGGGTCTCACAGAAACGGATAACTGGTGCCAGAGCCATGGCCTAAAGTTAAATGCCAAAAATGCATAGTCATACCCTTCGAAAAACAAGGTTACCCTAGCTACCAAATAGGTGGCAATCCACTGAGCACAGAAGAAGTTATCAGGGACCTGGGGACCCAGGTTGATAGCAGTCTGTCATTCGACACCCATGTAGCTAAAGTAGTTAGGAAGACCTTCTACATTACCCACCTTATCATGAAGGGATTCTCATCTAGATCAAGGGAGGTCATAGTCTCCTATACTCATCACTCATCAGACCAATGATTGAGTACAATGCCCCATTCGGAATGTATCTGACCCGACACTTGCAGCAGCTGGAGAGGCCACAAAGTTCCTCACCAAAAGGATAAAGGGTCTCAAACATCTGTCCTATGCTGCCCGACTGAAAGAACTCCAGCTCTATTCAGTCGCCACCGCTGCTCAGAGGTGACCTTTGCCTAACATACAAGGCCATGTCAAACCCAGATTTGATGAATATGCTTCACCTCAAAAATCTAGATCCGTCAGAGCCACAAGGGCGGGAGACTTAAACCTCAACACGGCTATTAATAGGACGCGCTGGAGGGATAGATTCATCACCCAAAGACTCCCTATGCTGTGGAATAAAATCCCGGTATATGTGAGGCAGAGCACCTCGCTGGCCTTGTTCAAGAGAAATCTTGACCAATGGATGGGAGATCGCAGATATACCCCAGGGATTACCTCAGTGTCACTGCTCAACAGAGGCACAGCAAAATAATGGGTATAGTTCCCCATACTAAAGGGGTGGCGTAAGCCACAAAACTATGGGCTAGGCTTGTAAATGCCCTCGGGCAGATAGCCTAGTATGAACCTATGAACCTATGAACCTATGTACTGTGTGTGTAGCTGTTAACCTGCCTATTCTTCTGCAAGATTGATATTCTGAGCATAATCTGTACACCCGTGAAAGCCACATGTTGTGCTATTGTACTTTATCATACTCACAGTATCAATGGCACAGTTGTGGCCACTGGCAATCACTGTCATATTTTTGCAGGTCCCTCTGGAGTGATAGCAAGGCAGCCAATCCATGCTGGTGAGTGTGTAATAACAATACTATTGCTAATGACATTGCATGTCATATGGAGGTGTAGTGTGTGCACATGTAACACCTACACAAAATGCATGCTGTGTATGTTTGCTGTGAGACTATGCATATCCCATTATTCTCAGTAGCTGCCTCACTCACATGCAATACACAGAGCATGACACACATGTGTGGCAACACAGTACTGGACATTGTATAGGCATATCTGATACACATGTACACAACACACACATGTTTGGCATAGACACTACACCTTAGCCTGCTACACATGTCCAATTATGACACCTGCTGTATGGCCACCCTTCAGTATCACTCTTATCCTCTACGCAGCACACATAATATACCTGAGGGGTAGAGGCCTACCATTTCTTTGAGCAACAGTCTTGAACAAATAATACATTCATGTTAGGCAATGCTCACTATTGGCCACCTTACACACCCATGTAACAAGTGGCTATGTAATTGTGGATGTAGTCTTGTTACTGCACTTCAGGTACAGTATGCTATCTGCCTGTCTGGCACACATTATTATTGTTGACTGACCACAAGAAGCATGTTGATCATGGCTCACGTTATTACACCACATCCAGTTCCACTGACCACAAAAGTACACATAGCAGTTATTGCATAGCACCGTCATGTGTTGTGTGTGTGTGTGCAAATATATGCACCCACAGCTTGTAACACTTGCACAACATTGTTATATCCTTGCACACATTGTGTCCCAGGGTGGAGACAATCACTGAACAACTACACATAACCATCAAGTACACGTATACTGTTATTAACAAGGGCTGTCTACACTTGCACTGCATGTTCCTGTGCAACACATAATCTGCATGCTGACATGTGTGCAGTGATGTTTTTCCTTGTGATACTGTCACCCACCCTCAAACAGTACTGTGTATGTGCTGGATTGCAGGTGTGTCTGTGTTTGTATCTGCTGTACTGAGGAGTGTGCCTGCATGCCTGTGTGCATGTGTGCATGTGTGCATGTGCACCTGTGTGCATGTGTGCACGTGTGCCTGTGTGCATGTGCGCCTGTGTGCATGTGTGCATGTGTGCCTGTGTGCATGTATGCCTGTGTGCATATGCACCTGTGTGCATGTGTGCATGTGTGCCTGTGTGCATGTGCGCCTGTGTGCATGTGTGCATGTGTGCTAACATTGTGTACACATTTGTAAACTGTGTTTCCTATCTTCCTCTCACAGGTTCTGATGTTGCTCTGGTGGAGTGCAGCAGGGAACCTGAAGTCACTGCTGGGGATAGTGATAATGATGATACATGTTTAATGGCACAGGGAGGTGTGACAGGGTCTGTCGTTGGTCAGCCAATCAACACTACACAGCAGTCAACCCCATCAATGCGCACAGTCATCCTGCCGATGCATCCATTGTCACCAATGTCCTTAGCTGAGGGACAGCATACAGTGGGCATTGACCAGGGTAGTGTGGTATCATTGGCACATGCATCCCCTCACAGCAGCCATGACCAGATTCCTGACATGGTACCACACAGGCAGATGTCCAGTGGTTCTCGTGGGAGCATCCGTGGTCGTACTGCCCCTGTCAGACATGCCCACAGAGGTATTTCAACCTCAGCTATGTTCCGGGCTGTAATGCAGGCACAGGCACGGAACGGTACACGAGACAGGGTCTGAGGGAGCTTAGAGCACATCGCACCGCTATGAATGACACTATGCATGACGTTGCGGCTGCCATCTGTAATTTCGTCAAGGTCATTGATAGACATCGGGGAGACACATTAGATCTCTTCTACAACTACATGTCCAGGAGCCAGAACAGTGCAGGACGGTTGAGGTGTCGACGTGGACATATGACAGCAACATCATCAGCTGGCAGTCGTCGCAGACAACAACAAACCCGCAGCCACTCCCATAGTGCCAGTACCAGCCCCAGCAATGCTGGGTCTGTGCTGTCATTACACCGTCCTAGAAGACCACGCGCACGTGGCTCTGGACAGTCCCAGCAGGGACATGTGTCCAGTCAACAACCCACTGCTTCTGATGACAGTACCCAGTCTGGCTTAGTACCTGATACTGTCTGTAGCACCCCTGCCAGGCACAGGTATCGTGTCCGTAGCCAGAGACAGTGATCTGTATGACCTGGCAGGTACAGTCTGTGGCTGTCCACAAACACCCATATATGGCAGCCACGTGGTGGAACTGTGCGCAAGCATACAGACACACATAATGCTAACACCTAGGGCTAACACATACACACACACACATCACATCAACATTGCCCCATGTTGTACTGTTGTCCCTCACTAACACACACACACATACATGTCGATTGGATGTGTCAATGGCAGACTCTGGCAAACCAAGTACACACCTTGTGCATATGATGAAACTGTGCCACCTCCTGCCATCTGTAACATTGATGCAGGAACAGGATAGCATGGTGCTGATGCACAGGGTGACTACATAGCACTGTAGTAATAATATCATGTTGTTAACAGTTCAGTGTAATGATATCGTTGTGGGTATATTCGAGCATGCATGATGCATTAACTATAATTGTCATTGTAGTTTTGTATACACCAGTGTTAATTCCCAAAGTGTACTGTCTGCACATGTGCCATATGGCTGTTGTGTGTACCTGTGCCTGCATGTGTTGGGGTGTGGACAGTACATGTGTGATGTTTGCAGCACAGACTTGCAGGTGTACATTTGTGAACATGGTTAGCATGGAACATGACATGGTTTGACAGTATGCTGTGGATGATAGGGTTTCCATATGTCAATGGTCTGCATTCTGGTTCTATACACAGCCTACATAGCCTGACATTCCATGGTCATTACATGCTGTCTCCTCAACTGATACACAGATGTAGGAACCTGGTGTCAGTGATATCCCTGCAGTACTACACTATACCATTAGCCATTCTTACTGAGCCCCACACATCCCTGGGAACAATACTCTTTGGCATATAGCAGTCTCACGTACATGTCAACACACTACGGATATGTCCATCCATGACTGCAAATGCATACAGTGGCCTACAATGCATTCTACACATGACACACCTAACCACCACAAGGGTATCATACAGACAGATACCTATTGTCCAAGCCATGCTGTATTGCCGTAATGCAGCTGTAGCATTGTCATCGGCATGTAGTTAATATAGTATTCCAACAGTACCATGTAGGTGGTAGCACCCATCATGTAGAACGGGTAATGGTGTGTACATGTGGACAAGTGTTATCTTGTCTATCCTGTGATATTCACATTTCCAAAGGTATTCTGCAGTCCTTCGGTGTATCACCTAAGCAAGACGGTGTCTGTATGCATATCGGCAACAGTTACCATACACCTACACTGGATGTCCATCACTCACATACTTTGGTGTGTTTTGACATGTCTGACATATACTCCAGGCACGAACCCTCACCCACATTAATCTATCAAAGCTTTCATGGGTGTGTGTCACATAGTTGGCCTAGGACACAGATCACTGCAGTAGCCTGCATTGTCACCAACATACATGTATGGCCTAAGGTCTGGTAAGCTGCATCACGTGCTGGCAAAGGTAACAACTGTAATCATATGAGGCAGGCTTCACACATAGGAACTATTAAAGGTCACAGGTACATATCTGGATGTGGCACACACATACCTGATGTGTGCATTGAAATTACTGTTATAATAATATGTCATACAATAACAAAAGCAAAATATACAACACATTGACAAACTGTGTAACAAACACACACATGTCATTTGTAGGATTCAAACCCCTACTTAAATATGTTATGATACTTGAGAGAGACGCATTAGCACAGTGTACTATTCGCATTACTGGATGATTTTTCTTCTCCTGCTGTATTTATAGGGTGCTGACATCATCAGTCTTTCCAAAGAGGAATGTAGATTTTTTAGTGTGTTATCCTAGTCTTCAAAAAGGCCATGTCTTTCACAGAGACTTGCATACATACACACCCACCTGCCACTCCACACACAGCATTTGCAGGATTCAATCCCCTACCTAGGGTATGTTATGATACTTGAGAGAAACGCATTAGTCCAGTGTGCTATTCGCATTACTGGATGATTTTTCTTCTCCTGCTGTATTTATAAGGTGCTGACATCATCAGTGTTTCCAAAGAGGAATGTCTTCAAAAAGGCCATTCCTTTCACAGAGACTTACATATATAACACACCTCCCTGCCACCCCACACAGCATTTGCAGGATTCAAAACACTACCTATGTTATGATACTTGAGAGAAACGCATTAGCGCAGCGCGCTATTTGCATTACTGGATGATTTCCCTTCTCCTGCTGTATTTATAGGGTGCTGACATCATCAGTCTTTCCAAAGAGGAATGTACATCTTTTAGTATGTTATCCCAGTCTTCAAAAAGACCATTCCTTTCACAGAGACTTGCATACATAACACACCCCCCTGACACAGCATTTGCAGGATTCAACCCCCTACCTAACTATGTTATGATATTTGAAAGAGACACGCATTAGCGCAGAGCGCTATTCGCATTACTGGACAATTTTCCTTCTCCTGCTGTATTTATAGGGTGCTGACATCATCAGTCTTTCCAAAGAGGAATGTACATCTTTTAGTGTGTTATCCCAGTCTTCAAAAAGGCCAGTTCTTTCACAGAGACTTGCATATATAACACCCTGCTGCCACCCCACACACAAAGCATTTGCAGGATTCAAACCCCTACTTAACTATGTTATGATACTTGAGAGAGATGCATTAGTGCAGCACGCTTTTCACATTACTGGATGATTTCCCTTCTCCTGCTGTATTTATAGGGTGCTGACATCATCAGTCTTTCCAAAGAGGAATGTACATCTTTTACTATCCCTCAGTATGGGGGATAACAATATCTGTGCATTAACAGACGCCTAGTTCAGGATCACGTATGCACACTGGCACTGCCAGGTTATGTTCTATACCATACCTCGTGACCACAGGACTTCTAACACACAACACAAGTAGGGGGTGTATCCATATACATCACAGATACACACACCTCTGGGTTGGTACCACTGCACTAAGCATGACAGGCCATACATATACAACTACCATTGTGCAAAACCGCCTTTTGGTTTGGTGTGTAGTTCAGACCACGCCCCCCATACCCAGGAACCGCACCTGGCTTTCCTGGGAACAGTGTAGGATATGAAGGTCTTCACACACACTATTATAGTGGTTGACTTCAGGTACACAAATATTGACTGGGGATACTACTCAGGCCCTCAATGACATCACCCTACAGCCACTACAATTTGGGGATCCATGTGCTATGGCACAACCAGTCACCACACCCACAAGGGGGAATACATATTGGACCTGATCATCACCAACATGGGGACTCTATGTTCCACACCAGAGGTAGAACCCTCATTGTTAAGACCAGACCATAAGCAACTTTCCCTGGACATCCATATCCTGTCCCCACCCACAGCCAAGGAAATCACTGCAAAGAATTTCTCAAAAGCAGACTTTGCACTTGTGAAGACTGGGGTGGAATACTTCAAAGGCCCTGTGCTGGAGGATAATACAGCCCAATCTGCAGAATCCTTTACAAACGCATTGTATGAGCACCTGCAAATAAATTCATGACTCCTCCAAAACAGGAGACCTGTCTGGTTGGCCCCGGCCATATATAAGCCATATATAAGCTGTACAACAGAAGGAGGAAGCTACTACATAACAGAGCAATATCCCACAGAGGGAGGACATCTCTGAACAGTATTTTCAAGACACTTCAATCCCTCATATAATCATCACTTGCACATTTTGACAGTGAAATTGACCAGACACTACAGATAATCACAAGGCCTTCTTTAGTTATGTCAGGAATATGTGTGGAAACAACACAATTATGCTCTGAATTGTTGTATAACAGCACAAAATATGCAAACCTACAGACATAACCTACACCCTGGCAGACAGAGTCTGCACAAATGCCCCCCCCTTACCCCCCAAGGGTACAGATGCCCATCCCAAATGAATGTAACCTCCCTGACATCACAGATGCACAGGTGACAGGTGCCCTCTCCACAGCAAATACCACAGCATATGTATGGGACCGCACGGTGTCCCAGGCTGTGTCCTACACGAGCTCTGAGTAGAACTGAACACTCACATTAAGTCACTGTTCCAACTTAGCCTTACTACAGGATATGTACCCTGAGAATGGCATACAGATACAGTGCTCCTACTCCACAAAGGTGGTGCCACAACAGACCACAGGAACTATCACCCCATAAGCCTGAATAGTGTGGTAGAAAAAGCTATGGAGCGTATTATCATGGAAGTCATAATCAAAAACATTGTGAGCCTCCAGACAGTGGATCATACACAATTCGGCTTTGTTAAGGGCAGATCTTGCCTCTTACACATAGTTCATATCTTTGAAATGGTTATTGAAGCCATGGATGAGGGCAAGGTAGTTCACACAGTCTACCTGTACCTTGCAGAAGCCTGCAACATAATACCCCACTCAGGCATCATACATATGCTTACCAGCTTAAATATCAACCCCTATATCACAGACTTATCAACATCCCAGTATGAATTTTGTTTTCAAACCCAAGTACTATGCTGACTGCAATACCAAAAATGTGATTTACTTGGCCACCTGTTCTTTTTGTACAGCATTTTACGTGGGTCTAACCAAGAGAAGGCTAAGGGACCGTATCTATGACCACCTTTATGAGATCCGCAAGCAGGATGACACTAATGCTTTGGCCAGGCATATTAAAGAGTGTCCCTCTCATTCTTTCACTTTTAGGGTTTTGGACATAATCATTCCAACTTTAAGAAGAGGTAGTATTGAACAAAGGTTGGCTAGAGCCGAGTTACACTGGATCTTAAAACTAGCGGCACATAATTCTCCAGGGCTGAATGGCTTTATCTCTATTAAACCGATGTTGATTGAACGTAAATGAAGTTGGTTTTTGCTATCTAGAATTCTATAGCCCATACTTCCCTAGTAGTTAGGATATTAAAAGTGGGTATTACCCCCTTTTCCTCTTAATTTGTGGTTAGCCAACTGGGCATTTCCTTTATCTATAGCTTTATAGGAGTGTGATGTATAAGCATTTAATGCTAGGGACATCTTGTCACCTTGGAAGTTGTTGTTTAACATTACAGTATATGCTTTACTAAACATCATTAATTTTATACCAGGGCACGTACTCTATATTATAGATGGTTATGATGGAATAGATAAGTATAGTACTTAGTTATTCAGGTCATATATACAGGTTTTATATTTAATTTTTATTTCTTTGCTTATTATATTTTATAGTAAGGGCATGTCTTAACATGATAGAATGGCGTTTTGAGATTTAGCCCTTGGTCTGTTATATATACATATGTAGCAAGGGTATGTTTTAGTTGGATAGAATGGTGTTTTGAGTAACCCTTCATCCTATATATCTATATTTGTCTTGGTATATAACCCTGCATGTTCATTTGGGGTGACACTCCTCCACCATGAGATGTAGGATTAGAACTGCCCTTTGAGTTCAGCTACACTGATGTACAGGAATAGTTTTGATGTCCAAAGGAAGCATTATGGAGATGTCGTTTGAATAAATACCTTGCCATTGTTGTCCCATAAGGGTATATAGTTACACATATATTTTTATACCATAGATATATTTTATATCTGTTGCTTTGTGAACATGTGGTTATGTTCGTTTTATGACTTATATGCATGTGTATAGTATATTCCTAAATATGATGTGTAGTATACTACTATGTAAATTTAGTGGTAAATACAGCACTCTCTTATAGGTTCTTGTTAATTTTTCAGACACACAACACGTTCTATGTTTCATGTAAAATAAGTACTACTAGGATAGTAATGCTGAATTAATTGTGTATTTTGCAACATGGTTTATCCTAGTACATATGAAATAGTTTGTAGTTCGTGTAAATATACAGATATTGTTTTACTTCATTACTAGAGAATTAATATATGTGTTTATAGCGGTTTTGGTTTTACACTGATATATATATATTTCCTCATATATATTTTATATATTTTTTATGTTTATCTACTGAAGTTTATATGTGGGACATAAAATTGTAGTAATAGAAAATATACATCTTTACAGGTCTTACGCATGGTGGGTAGGATCAGTATGAAGAATGTATTTAAATGCTGGACCTATATTAAATTTTCTTAGTTCCCGGTCTCTATGGTCTTGCTTTAGGACCGTGGTGACAACTTTTTAGGTCAGGAGGAACTTCATACTGAGAATCCAGACATGTGACCTTAATAGCGAATAGGATGATGTTTAATTTGCAATGGCAAACAGTTTGTTGATGCTTCTTGTGCAGCTTTTTACCGATGGTAGAACTGTCTTAAACAACTTGCATTGTATAGATTTTCTTACAATTAAGGTAAGGGATTCTAGCTATGTTTATATGAGTTAAGAGACAAGAAACACCATGATAGTATTTTGATGTAAGAACTCTCAGTCTGTGAGGGATGTGTTCTCATTTCTGAATGCCATTTGCCAAGTTGTAGTGCTTTTGTTCAAAATATGCACTTTTGAATTATGAGCTTGTAAATGCATTTTTATGTCTGAAGTCTGCAGCGTTTTGTTTAGTCAGAGGGTTTTGGTAATGCTTTGAAATATTTTGTGATGAGTGTGAGTGCTGCACTTTAGAAATGAATTGTATTGAATTTAAACTGCATTTGAATGTAATGATGGCTTTAAATTGATGAAAGGCAATTAAGCTTCATTTTAAATTAATGAGCCCGCCAAAAGTTGTTTAGTATAAGTATTTTGGAACCATTTTATGACATTGTATCTGATGAAGCATAGTTTAACTATGCAAGCTTATTCTCTGTTTCCAATAAATGAATTTTTACATATTTCCATCGTGGATATTTTCAGTGTGTCAGGAGCTTGAGTTGGGACTACTCTGTAGAAGGATTTACTCGTGGTGACTGTTCTCACTTTTTGGACTTCATTACTACCTCTTCTTTTTTTGGTGAGAACGTCTTCGGTATTGAGTTGTGTTTTCTACTTTTATTGCTTATTCTGCATTTTTTTGTTCACAACTCAATTCACACGATGGAAGGCCAGAATGTTGGGACTGCTTCTAATCCAGTGTCGAGGGATTTGTCTCGTTATGGACAGATTTATTTGTGCGTGAACTCAACCCTTTATTGTCGCTGGACCTGAATGAAGTGGGGCCCACACATCGATGATTGATAATGGAGAAAATATACAGGAATTTCATGAGCAACTAAAAAGCTGGAAAATAATCTTTACCAACTACAAAGGTACATGTGGCAAAGATTACATTTAGAAGCCTGCTTGCACCATAAGGTAGTCCCCAGAGGCATGCGGGTTTTCTGCATGCCTACGTATGGGGACTCCCATCCGTCCTTATTGAAGCAGTGGCAAGACTTGAATATAGGCCTGGGCTTTGATTATGTGAAGTTACTTTTGAACTATTTTTCTCCACTGGAGACTGACCTCCGTGCTAGAACTGATGTGCTTTACCAAAGGTTAGTTGATAATTTCAGCTCAGATTATTGCATAGAAAAACTCCAACTGACATTTACCCAGGTTAAATCTTTTGGTGAGAGACTGTGTAAGACCAAACAGCATAAATTAAGGAGAGATCTGTTGGATTTCCAAAATGGTCATGTCTTTGTATGGCCTAGGTACCAAGAAGGTCAGGCCAAGTCTATGCAGCATGTACAGGAGCATAGTAATCTGGCAGCAAGTGTTGTATCTACTAATAATTTGTTTCAACAGCTTAATAACTCTGAGTTTATTCCACAGTCAGTGGTTTCCTCTAACAGGGTGAGTGCTTTAGACCCTATAGACTTTCCAACCACAGACACACCTCCACCTAATCAAGAGGCCATGCAAGGCTATAAGAATCCAGGAGCTATACCTAAAAGCAGCTGTACACCAGGCACCTCGAATCCATCTTTTTTACCTTATCAAAGGAAGTTTGCCCCCAGCTCCAGGGAAGATCCAGCAGCAGGGGACCAAGAAAACGGAAGTCTTCAGAAGAAGGGAATATAGTCAACAGAAGAACCAGGCATTGACTCTTGTGTTTAATTTTTCTAGCTATAATATGGACACAGCTATGCATAGCCTTCTTAATAGAGGACTTACATTTATTCCGTCAACTAAAACATCATTAGAGGACACTCTTTTGGATTTAAGATTATTTTGTAGACGAGTTTGTCTAAAGTTGTTTTTCCCGGCTGATGATACCAGGATGAGTGGGGTAACTAAATCTCGTAACATACTTAAAAATAATAGTACCTTTATACCTCCTATACATCCTATGGTGCAATGTTTTCTAGATCTATGCGAAAGAGATTTCTATACATTGTTTTCTCTAGCATGTAATAACACAAAAGGAAGATTTTGCAATCTCAATAGGGATGAGTTTCAAGCCCTGGTTAAATTGAGAAGTGATGATAATCTGATTGTGAAACCTGCTGATAAAGGGGGGGGTGTAGTTCTGATGGATGTGGATGACTATGTGAATAGCATGAGATTGCTATTGTTGTCAGATCACAATACCTATAAGCACATCACTGCACAGCAGGTCTCTTCCATTATACTAACAGTTCATGAAAATATATATGATCTATTATTATGTAGACAAATTAGTGTTGAAATGTATGAATACTTGTTAATATCTGACCCCGTTATTCCCATTGTTAAGGGACTCCCAAGATCCACAAAGAGATTTGGCCTGTTCGATGAGACCTATTGTAGCAGGTGAGGGGTGGGTTACCGCCATATCGATCTTTTGGAGAGCCTCCTACATCCAGTAGTGAGTAACTGTCACACCATTCTTAGTGACACTTACCAACTTATAGATAGCCTTAAGGGCCTACATTTAGAAATGAAGGACACAGAGTACCTCCTCATAACCATGGATGTGGAAAAGCTCTTCACCTCTATCCCTAATGATATAGGGATACAGTACATTAGAGAGCTTCTGCATAAAGAAACACAATACACAAATGATAGAATAATACTGATAACTCAGCTTCTTGACACAGTGCTTAATAACAATGTGTTTATCTTTGAAAATGACTATTATCTACAGGCATGGGGTTGCCATGGGCACCCCTGTGCCAATAGTTATGCTAATTTGGTGGTCTACTGGTGGGAAAAGTTGTTCCTGTTTACCCACGAATCTTCTAGATACATAAGATACTATAGAAGGTTCGTGGATGACATACTTATAGTTTGGGAAGGTACGCCAGATAGTTTTCATCATTTCCTTGGTTATCTACAAACCACAACAGACTTTTGAGGTTTACAGTGGAGATTTCAAGTTATGAAGTTAATTTCCTTGACCTCACGCTCAGGTTGACGAAAGAGGGTGAAATTGTAATCAGGATTTACAGGAAAGCTGTATGGAAGAATGCATTGTTAGCACCAGATAGCATGCACCCAACCTATACCTTCCGTGGCATAGTCACTAGTCAATTTATAAGAGTATCCAGACTATGTCAAAATAAAGATGATCTTTTGAATGAAGTTAATAATATGGAAACCCTGTTTAGGGATAAGGGATATGACATGACTATGGTTAGAAGGGTAAGAAATGAAATTTTTGGAGTTTTAGAACATGATGCCAGTCCGGTGCTCCATATTAAGAATGGATGTAGGATGGGAGCCACTATGGGCCCCAATATCCATGGAAAAAGGCTTAGTTATGTCATTAAATTCACCAATGAAGTGGAAAGTGTAAGAAGTGTGATTAGGAAGCACTGGAATGTCCTTTCGGTAAATAAAGAAATTAGCAAGATCGTAGGACCTGCACCAACATTTTGCTATAGGAATTGCAATAATCTTAAGAGGCAACTATGTAATGACCGGCAGGTCACGAATATAAGGAAATCTACTAGTCTAGTACTAGGGGACCTGGTCAGTAAAGGAACATATCCTTGTTTACACTGCCCAAGGTGCAAGAGCATTAGTAATATACAGACTTATCAACATCCCAGTATGAATTTTGTTTTCAAACCCAAGTACTATGCTGACTGCAATACCAAAAATGTGATTTACTTGGCCACCTGTTCTTTTGTACAGCATTTTACGTGGGTCTAACCAAGAGAAGGCTAAGGGACCGTATCTATGACCACCTTTATGAGATCCGCAAGCAGGATGACACTAATGCTTTGGCCAGGCATATTAAAGAGTGTCCCTCTCATTCTTTCACTTTTAGGGTTTTGGACATAATCATTCCAACTTTAAGAAGAGGTAGTATTGAACAAAGGTTGGCTAGAGCCGAGTTACACTGGATCTTAAAACTAGCGGCACATAATTCTCCAGGGCTGAATGGCTTTATCTCTATTAAACCGATGTTGATTGAACGTAAATGAAGTTGGTTTTGCTATCTAGAATTCTATAGCCCATACTTCCCTAGTAGTTAGGATATTAAAAGTGGGTATTACCCCTTTTTTCCTCTTAATTTGTGGTTAGCCAACTGGGCATTTCCTTTATCTATAGCTTTATAGGAGTGTGATGTATAAGCATTTAATGCTAGGGACATCTTGTCACCTTGGAAGTTGTTGTTTAACATTACAGTATATGCTTTACTAAACATCATTAATTTTATACCAGGGCACGTACTCCTATATTATAGATGGTTATGATGGAATAGATAAGTATAGTACTTAGTTATTCAGGTCATATATACAGGTTTTATATTTAATTTTTATTTCTTTGCTTATTATATTTTATAGTAAGGGCATGTCTTAACATGATAGAATGGCGTTTTGAGATTTAGCCCTTGGTCTGTTATATATACATATGTAGCAAGGGTATGTTTTAGTTGGATAGAATGGTGTTTTGAGTAACCCTTCATCCTATATATCTATATTTGTCTTGGTATATAACCCTGCATGTTCATTTGGGGTGACACTCCTCCACCATGAGATGTAGGATTAGAACTGCCCCTTTGAGTTCAGCTACACTGATGTACAGGAATAGTTTTGATGTCCAAAGGAAGCATTATGGAGATGTCGTTTGAATAAATACCTTGCCATTGTTGTCCCATAAGGGTATATAGTTACACATATATTTTTATACCATAGATATATTTTATATCTGTTGCTTTGTGAACATGTGGTTATGTTCGTTTTATGACTTATATGCATGTGTATAGTATATTCCTAAATATGATGTGTAGTATACTACTATGTAAATTTAGTGGTAAATACAGCACTCTCTTATAGGTTCTTGTTAATTTTTCAGACACACAACACGTTCTATGTTTCATGTAAAATAAGTACTACTAGGATAGTAATGCTGAATTAATTGTGTATTTTGCAACATGGTTTATCCTAGTACATATGAAATAGTTTGTAGTTCGTGTAAATATACAGATATTGTTTTACTTCATTACTAGAGAATTAATATATGTGTTTATAGCGGTTTTGGTTTTACACTGATATATATATATTTCCTCATATATATTTTATATATTTTTATGTTTATCTACTGAAGTTTATATGTGGGACATAAAATTGTAGTAATAGAAAATATACATCTTTACAGGTCTTACGCATGGTGGGTAGGATCAGTATGAAGAATGTATTTAAATGCTGGACCTATATTAAATTTTCTTAGTTCCCGGTCTCTATGGTCTTGCTTTAGGACCGTGGTGACAACTTTTTAGGTCAGGAGGAACTTCATACTGAGAATCCAGACATGTGACCTTAATAGCGAATAGGATGATGTTTAATTTGCAATGGCAAACAGTTTGTTGATGCTTCTTGATTGCAGCTTTTTACCGATGGTAGAACTGTCTTAAACAACTTGCATTGTATAGATTTTCTTACAATTAAGGTAAGGGATTCTAGCTATGTTTATATGAGTTAAGAGACAAGAAACACCATGATAGTATTTTGATGTAAGAACTCTCAGTCTGTGAGGGATGTGTTCTCATTTCTGAATGCCATTTGCCAAGTTGTAGTGCTTTTGTTCAAAATATGCACTTTTGAATTATGAGCTTGTAAATGCATTTTTTATGTCTGAAGTCTGCAGCGTTTTGTTTAGTCAGAGGGTTTTGGTAATGCTTTGAAATATTTTGTGATGAGTGTGAGTGCTGCACTTTAGAAATGAATTGTATTGAATTTAAACTGCATTTGAATGTAATGATGGCTTTAAATTGATGAAAGGCAATTAAGCTTCATTTTAAATTAATGAGCCCGCCAAAAGTTGTTTAGTATAAGTATTTTGGAACCATTTTATGACATTGTATCTGATGAAGCATAGTTTAACTATGCGAAAGCGCTTATTCTCTGTTTCCAATAAATGAATTTTTTACATATTTCCATCGTGGATATTTTCAGTGTGTCAGGAGCTTGAGTTGGGACTACTCTGTAGAAGGATTTACTCGTGGTGACTGTTCTCACTTTTTGGACTTCATTACTACCTCAATGACATCACCCTACAGCCACTACAATTTGGGGATCCATGTGCTATGGCACAACCAGTCACCACACCCACAAGGGGGAATACATATTGGACCTGATCATCACCAACATGGGGACTCTATGTTCCACACCAGAGGTAGAACCCTCATTGTTAAGACCAGACCATAAGCAACTTTCCCTGGACATCCATATCCTGTCCCCACCCACAGCCAAGGAAATCACTGCAAAGAATTTCTCAAAAGCAGACTTTGCACTTGTGAAGACTGGGGTGGAATACTTCAAAGGCCCTGTGCTGGAGGATAATACAGCCCAATCTGCAGAATCCTTTACAAACGCATTGTATGAGCACCTGCAGGTATGCATTGATCATGCTATCCCAAATAAATTCATGACTCCTCCAAAACAGGAGACCTGTCTGGTTGGCCCCGGCCATATATAAGCTGTACAACAGAAGGAGGAAGCTACTACATAACAGAGCAATATCCCACAGAGGGAGGACATCTCTGAACAGTATTTTCAAGACACTTCAATCCCTCATATAATCATCACTTGCACATTTTGACAGTGAAATTGACCAGACACTACAGATAATCACAAGGCCTTCTTTAGTTATGTCAGGAATATGTGTGGAAACAACACAATTATGCTCTGAATTGTTGTATAACAGCACAAAATATGCCAAACCTACAGACATAACCTACACCCTGGCAGACAGAGTCTGCAGAAACGCCCCCCCCCCTTACAGATGCCCATCCCAAATGAATGTAACCTCCCTGATATCACAGATGCACAGGTGACAGGTGCCCTCTCCACAGCAAATACCACAGCATATGTATGGGACCGCACGGTGTCCCAGGCTGTGTCCTACACGAGCTCTGAGTAGAACTGAACACTCACATTAAGTCACTGTTCCAACTTAGCCTTACTACAGGATATGTACCCTGAGAATGGCATACAGATACAGTGCTCCTACTCCACAAAGGTGGTGCCACAACAGACCACAGGAACTATCACCCCATAAGCCTGAATAGTGTGGTAGAAAAAGCTATGGAGCGTATTATCATGGAAGTCATAATCAAAAACATTGTGAGCCTCCAGACAGTGGATCATACACAATTCGGCTTTGTTAAGGGCAGATCTTGCCTCTTACACATAGTTCATATCTTTGAAATGGTTATTGAAGCCATGGATGAGGGCAAGGTAGTTCACACAGTCTACCTGTACCTTGCAGAAGCCTGCAACATAATACCCCACTCAGGCATCATACATATGCTTACCAGCTTAAATATCAACCCCTATATCACTAGATGTGTTGCTATCTGCCTCAGGGATGGAACCCACATGGTCAGAATTGCAGGTGCCATGTCCAATTCCAGACCAGGTACAACTGGTGTCTCACTGGGCTCAGTTGTGGGACCTGTCTTGTTCGGTATGTACTTCTCTGAGGTTCAGACTAACACGGGAGGATTATGTCTAACAAAAGCCACAGATGACTGCTAACCGGGGGCCATAAGCAACACTGCAGCTGACACATGCTTTCTCCATAAGGGTCTCACAGAGATGGATGCTTGTTGCCAGAGCCATGGCCTCATGCTAAATGCTAAGACATGCATAGTCATCCCCTTTGGGGAAAACAAGGTGCACACAAATCACCACATAAGTGGTAATCCATTAAGTACAGAAGATGTATTTACAGATTTGGGGACCAACATAGATCGTAACTTCTCCTTTGCTAATCACATTGACAGAGTCATTGCAAAGACCTTTATATAGCCCTCCTTATCACATGGTGGTTTGCATGTAGATCATGGGAGGTCATTGTGGCCCTCTACTAATCACTCATCAGGCCCATGTTTTACTACAATGGCCCTTTTGGGGTGTACCTTACCCAACACCTGCAGCAACTACAGTGTCCACAACAGTACCTCCCCAAGAGGATCATGGGCTACACACAGATGTCCTATGCATCTCAACTAACGGATCTCCAGCTCTACTCAGTTGCTTAATGCCTACTCAGAGGTAATTTATGCCTGACGTACACAGCCATGTCAAACCCAGAAGTAACGGACATGCTCCATCTCATAACATCCAAGACCCTTAGAGCTACACACTCCAGGGACTTAAACCTCAGCACAAAACTAAATAGGACATGCTGCAGAGACATATTCATTACCCAGAGGCTCCCCTCACTCTGGAAATGAACCCCAATTAAAGTTAGACATAGCCCCTCGCCAACGCTCTTCCAGCAAAATCCAGCTGCATGGATGGGAAATTGCATATTCGCCCCTAGGATCTCCACTGTGTCCCTGCTTGACAGAGGCACAGCAAACTAGCCTTGAAGGGTGCCTTCTGTGACCTACTTTACAGAGGCACAGTAGGCTACTCTACTGGGAAGGCGGATGACAAATACACTCTGCCTAGGCTTATGAATTCCCTAGGGCAGACAGCCTAGCATCAACCTCTGCACCTATGTTTATGTTGGGGATGCACAATATTTGTTGCTGATACTGTTTGCAGGTCTTTATTGCCATAGCTTTCCTAGGTTCTGTGAACAACTTGTGTATCTGCGTAACATGTTCGATCATGACAGAGTTCCAGTGTATTAATATATGTGTCTGTTGTCATTTAACTGTGTGCACAGGGCAGATTGCTGGCTCGTGGGAGGTTCCTGGCTTAACACATACAACTGCCAGATATGTGTGGCTGACTGCTATACTCAGACATGGCCTAAGTGTGTGAGCATGCCCAGTTCAGGCTTTCCATGGTTTGTTGCCTGACATATGTCTCATTTATCCAAGTGTGTGAGCATGCCCAGTGTGACCTTTCCATATGTTGTGATCTGAAGTCCACTACATTTGTGGCTGTTTGTGAACATGACCAGTATTGACATTTATACTGTGTGAGTTGGAAGTCATGTTGTGTTCTTACTGCCAGACTCCTTTGTGTCGTAACTCAACAGGGATTGTGCTGTGCCTGCAGGGTTTCCATGGGATAGTTTGCAAAGACTTGTCAACATTCTTTCATACTGACTGAACACTGCAATACTGTCATGGTGTACTGGTTCAGTACTTTCACTATGGTACACAATATCATGGATTTGAGTCCCATCACTGCTTTAAATGTTCATACTGAGCAGGCCAGACTGGTTAAGGGCCAGTTGGGCAACTATGCGCATGTTGCATTTTCTTCATCTGTGGCCTACTTAAACCAGGCTTGTCCGACATTGCTGTGTATTCACCAACTTGGGTGGACATTGCCATACATTACTCCACATTGACCACAGTTGTACTAGTTGGTGCATGTGATTCTGTTCATGGGTTCATACTAGGCTATCTGCCCTAGGGCATTTATAATCCTAGCCAGAGTGTGTTTGGCTTTCAACACACATTTTAAGTGGAGTTTGCCATGACATTTTTCAAGGTTAGTATACTGTGCCTCTGACTAATAGTGACATAGAAGCGATACCCAGGGTAAACTTACAATCTCCCATCCACTCATCCAGATTCCTCTTGAAGAGAGTCAATGAGGGAATCTGGCTAACCTGGAGTGGGAGTTTACTCAAGAGTGGAGGGAGGCCCTGGGTTATGAATCTGTCACTCCAGCATGTCCTATTTATTTCAGTCGTGAGGTTCAGGTCTCTTGAGCATGTAGCTTGATGGGATTCTGATTTTCCAAGGTGCAGCATGTCCATTGATTCCAGGTTGGACATGGTTTATACATCAGGCACAGATCACCTCTGTGCAGGCGGTATGCCACTGAGTGGAGCTGCAGTGTCTTTAAGCAAGTGGCATGTGTTTGAGCCCCTTGAACCTCCTGGTGAGGTGCTTTTGTGGTCTTTCCAGCTGCTGCAGGTGTCTGATAAGGTACATCCCACAAGGGGCATTGTACTCAATTATGGGCCTAATGAGGGGTGAGTAAAGAGGCACAATGACCTCCCCTGATCTAGATGTGAATACCTTCATGATTAGGTGGGCTATATGAAATGTTTTTCTAAACACTTTGGCCACATGGTTGTCAAATGAGAGATTGCTATCAACTTGAGTCCCCAGGTCCCGTATCACTTCTTCCATACTTAATGGGTTACCACCTATGTGGTAATTTGTGGGCACTTAGTTTTTGCCAAAGGGGATGACTATACACTTTTTAGCATTTAGCTTGAGGACATGGCTCTGGCACCAGTTGTCTGTTTCTATGAGGCCCTTTTGTAGGATGCTTGTGTCAGCTGGAGGGTCGATTATGGCGCCCAGTTTGCAGTCATCTGCAAACTTGTTCAGCCACAGTCCTTCTGTGTTGGCCTGTACCTCCGAGAAATAAATACCAAACAAGGGAGGTCCCAGGACTGAGCCTTGTGGGATGCCACTTGTAGCTGGTTTGGAGTCTGACATGGCTCCATCATTTCTGACCATGTGGGTTCTGTCCTTGAGCCAGTTTGCAACCCATCTAGTGACATAGGGGTTTATATTGAAGCTGGTGAGCTTATCTATAATGACCAAGTGGGGTATTGTATGGAAGGCTTTTGTGAGATCCAGGTAGGCTGTGTGGACCACCTTCCCCTTGTCAATGGCCTTGGTGACTGTTTCAAATGACTCAACCAGGTTTAATAGGCAGGATCTGTCCTTAACAAAGCCAAACTGGGTAGGATCCAGTGTCTGTAGGTCCCCAATATCTTTATTTCTGAGGTACATGATGATCCTTTCCATAGCTTTGCAGACCAAGCTAGTCAGGCTTCTAGTCCAATAGTCTGCAATATCCATTGAGGCACCACCTTTGTGGAGAGGGACCACTGTTGCTGTACACTGCTCTTTGGGTACATATCCTGTGGTAAGGCTGAGATTGAACAGTGGTTTTATGTTTGTGTTCAGTTCTTCTTGGGGTTCATGTTGGACACAGCCCAGGACACTGTCTGGTCCCATTGATGCTGTGTGATTTGCTTTGGAGAGGCTGGCTGTTACCTGGGCATCTGAGATGTCAGGGGGCCAGCACTCTGCTGGGATAGATATTTGCCCTTTTGGTGGGGAGGGGGGGGGAGAAATTTGCACTGAACCTGTCAGCTCAGATGTTGGCAATGTCTGTGGGTTTGGTGTATAGTTTGTCATTTTGGACTAATCCTGAGCATATCTGGGAATTCCCACCTAGGTTCCTACCATAACTAAAAAAAGTCTTGTGATTATCCTTAGTGTCCTGTACAATTTTTATCTCAATGATGGCCTAAGACGATTTTATGTGTGGCCGTAGTTTTTCAATAATACTGATCAGAGATGCCTTCCCTTTTTGGGATTTTGTTCTATCATATAGTAGCTTCCTCCTTGTATTGTATGTTTTTTATGGCTGGGGTCCACCAGACAGGATGCCTGCCTTTGGAGGATTGGATCTTGGTTTTATTTGGGATTGCATGATCCATGGATTCCTGAAGGTGTTCATAGAATGCGTTTATAATGGGTTCTGAGGTCTGGGCCGTATTTTCCACAGGCACAGGGGCTGTGAAGGATTCCACCTCAGTTTTGAGGAGTGTGATATTTGCTTTAGTGAAATTTTTCACTGTGGTTTTCTGGCCATGGGCTGGGGTCGGGATGTGAATATCCAGTGAGATTACTCTATGGTCTGATCATACCAGTGAGGGATACACTTCTGGTCTTGGGCATAGAGTCCCCATGTTGGTTATGATCAGGTCCAGTATGTTTTGCCCTCTTGTGGGAGTGGTAGCAAGCTGTTCCATAGCATTTGAGTTTATAAATTCTAGGAACCTTTGGGCTAGGGTGTTGCAGCTAGGGTAATGCTCCCAGTCTATGTTTGGGTAGTTGAAGTCGCCCAATATAATGGTGTTTGGGGAGACCTTCATATTTTCATGTGTTCTCCAATCAGCCAAGTGTGGTTCCAAGTGTGGCTATGAACTGGAAGGCAGTTTTACCCACTGTTAGTTGAACATGGATAGTCTCTGATGCTTCATGCTGTGCCACCAACCTGGGGGTGTGGGTATCTTTGACAAATATTGATACTCACCCTCCTTTTGTAGTTTGTTCCATGTTTTGCAGCTGTGTAGCATGGTATGAGGTATAACCTGTTAGTGCTAGGGTGCTCTTGGGATCCTTGAACCAGGTTTCTGTTACTGCACAGATATCAACATTCTCCATGCTGTGGAGCGTTTGGAGTGAGCGCATCTTGCAGTTTAGACTTCTGGCATTGAGTAGCATTACTTCTAGTTTCTTATCCCTTGTGATACCTATGGAGGTGGGTTTGTCTTTTGAGCCTTACCTAAAAAAGGCACTATGGGGGTGACAAGAGCCTTTGGCAATATCCAAAAGGCCACAGGTGACAGGTGAAAGCCACCCCTAGCAAAGCATCATTTCTTGTCGAGCATGTCATCCCAGGCTGACAGGCATTGGATCCCCTTTCACTGACACCAATACTTAAGACAATTGTTGTAATTGATCATCTTGTCTTCATATTGTGGCATCATGTTTGGTGAGGGTAGGATGATACTCAAGGTCATCAAGTTTGCATGTACTACATGGTGGTAAATGCTGTTTAGCACTACCTTACATTGCTTAACACATGGCCATCATGTCTCAGGTGGTGCTGCAGGGCTGCCTATGTTGAATGCACATACTACACTCACTGCACATGTTTGAAAGCAGGTTGTGTCAACTTAGGCATCCCTTTCACTATATGTGGGAGTCAGAGAGAGGTATAATTTCCAGGGATCCTACTGAGCCAGTGTATGTGCTATGCATTGCCTCTTTGCCAAGGCCAAGGCATACTGGGCACACCTCCTTCTGCCTATTGGGGCAGGCTCAGGTTGTTCCTCCTCCAAGTCACGCTCTGCCTGTGATGGCCTTGGCAATGGTGGGGGGCTGTTTGGCCCAGGCCTATGCTGGTCCTGCTGCAGCTATTTTCACAGAATCATATTATGTAGCATAGCACATACCATGACAATTTGGGTACATGTAGTTGGTGAGTATTGCAAGGCTCCACCAGATGTGTCCAGGCACTGGAACCATGACTTGAGCAACCCAAACACATGCTCAATTACATTTTGTGTTTGTGCATGTGCCTCATTATGGTGTTCCTGTTCAGGTGTGTGTGCGTTTCTGATGGGTGTCATCAGCCACGGCTCTAGTGCATAGCCAGCATCCCCCACTAAGTGACCATGTGGGATGTCCCCATTGGCAAATGTCTGGTACAGCTGCATCAGATGCCAGATATGGGAATCATGGTAGCTTCCAGGGCAGCCAGCACACACATTCATTATTATGCCCTGGGCATCACACATGACCTGGCAGTTGATGGAGGGGAAGCCCTTGTGGTTAATGTAGGCCCTAAATTGCTCACAGGCTGGTGCTTTGATGTGTATATGCGTACAGTCTATTGCACCCACTACCTCAGGGTATTCTGCTATTTGCTGGAAGAGACACATATTGCTGGCCAATACCTCACGGGAATTGGGGAAATATACATGATCACAGACATGTGCTGACATGGCATCCAGGAACTGGTGCAGTAGCTTGGATGCTGATTCCTGTGATATCCCCATCATATCACCAGTTGGTCTCTGGAAGGTACCTGTTGCTAGTATTTTTAGGCCAACACATACCTTGGTTTCCACTGGGATGGGTTCCCCTCTGTTGGTTCTGTGTGAGGCATGGCCTGCACAGCTCAACAATTTGCTGCAGGAGGTCTCTGTCCACTCTATAGCGCTCCCCTATCTCCAGCTCATGTAACCCCTGGTAGGTGACCCTGGGCCTGTACACTCTTCTCCGTCTCCTCACTGAGGGTTGTCTGGCAGCATTTGCATTGTCACCACCCTCAACATGTTGCATATGTCACCTTATAACAGCAATAGCAGCCTCTAGCATTTTCTGTCTGAGTGAAGCTTTTTCAGTTTTCACTTCTAGTAGCTTACTCCAGTGTTGCAGTGTCTCTTGAGAGAAACAAACTGCACTGTTGTTTGCAGAGTTTTAAGTGCTTGGCTGGGCTAGTGTTCTGCCTGTGTAATTGCCTGATTCTGATTGTTTTCACCTGCTAGCTCTACTAGTATTCCCTGGTAGCTTCCTACTATTTCTTGTGCTTCCTTTTTCCTTTCTGTTCCTTCAGGGGGGAGCGACACGCATACAAGCGCAAACACTCTCACAGCAGCTCACATGCATGCACACATGCTTAGATGGACTAAAACTTGCTTATTTGGGTTAAAACACGCGCACACCAGTCCAAACACGCTTACAGGTCTTTAAACAGCCTTATACATGCTTACTCCGGCTTACACGCGCGCACTCACGCTTTCACGCGCGCACTCTGTCTTACTCCGGTTTGCAGGCACGCACACACACGCATACCCGCTCAGCAAGAAACTTTGGTGTTATCCACAGTATACACCTTCCATTTCTTGGCTTTCCCTGGCCTACCTGTTGACACTCTTTCCATGATGTCTAACTGACAGCTGACACATGCCACTCTGCTCCTATGAGCTTCACTACTTTCATACATACCTCCCTTGTGATGTCACCTATCTCCTACTCTGTTACTCCCCATATCCTACTCCTACACTCCTCTGACTGTGCTCATTTGCTATGTAAAAGTGTGATTCACTATCCTAACACTCATTTACATAGGATTGCCTACTAATGCTTGGTTACATGTCTTAGACTGGGCTTCTCCCCTTAGCAAACCCCTACTCGGTGGCCATGTTATCTTCAGCCTGCTATTCCCTTACATTGTAATTTAACAGTTTTCATAGATTCCACGTTTGCGGCTTTTATTTTCTTATTTTATGATTTTTTTTTTAGCGCACCCCTTTTGTGCGGCGCTGCACTATGCTTAAACATCGGAAATCGCCAAAAAAAAAGTATTTTTATTTTAATTTTGCATCTGGGAACATTTCCAATGGCCGTATATTTGGCCATTGGCATGCTTCCTCAACCATATGCAACCTTTATTTGGAGCTGACAAGGCTCCATTGTGCTATTTGCAGAATGGTACTCAGTTGTCAACTGAGTACATTTCTGCAGCTAACACGGCTCCTACTCGGACAGGTTTCTGCTTCCTGGATCGCAAATTTACCTCATTTGCATGCCTTTCGGCTGCAAGTGAGGTAATTTGCATATCCCAGCCCTGTCCGTGTAGGAGACATTTTAGGAGCTCTCTTACACGCCCCTACAATCTGTTCCTGGATCGCTCATCGGACATGATGGCTGCATGGAGTCTTCCTCTACTCGTACACTCCCTGCAAGCCATCATGAATCCTGCCCATAGAATGACATGAGTTGTTGGATTCTTGCCAAATAAAACTTAACGTTCCAACATGTGTCCCTCGAGGCTAGTCTTTACATGACTGTCATTGGTTACTCCTGATCTTATCCAACATAAATATCTTCTAGCTACAGTGATAGATGTGATCTAATCATATGTGATAATATAGGCTTGATATAACTCTTTAAAGGCCCAGTAAACTAATAGGTGTCAACAGTTCCTCAGACATTTACTGCTGAGCTAGGGTATTGGAGGTACCTATGTCTTAGGCTTATTAAAGATTAAACATGTATTAACAAATAGATTCCACTACTGTACCTTAGAGACCAGACATTGTGTGTAGACTTAAGGGCACTATTTATTCATATTACATTGATATTTGAGCACTGAAGATGATGGAGACACAGTGGTGCAGCATTTACCATTGTCACCTCACAGCAAGCGATTCTCTGGTTCGATTCTTGGCTAGGGTGCCTTCTGTGCGGAGTTTCCATGTTCTGCCTGCATTCATATGGGTTTTCTCCGGGTACTCTGGTTTCCTCCCACAATCCAAAGACATGCGTCTGGAACATTTTTCCCATGGCCTCCACTGAAAATAGGCTCCGTTCTAGTTGGACTTTCCTGTTCAACAAATGTTAAATAAATAAATAAAATGTTTGAAACTGCATGTAAAAGAAGTGGATAAGTTCATGACACCATACAGTTTTCTGTATACTATACTACATGTCAATGTTACCAAGATGCTAAATGCACTCCCTATTGATCTCCATGTAGTTCAATA
Organism: Protopterus annectens; assembly: GCF_019279795.1. Taxonomy (NCBI): domain Eukaryota; kingdom Metazoa; phylum Chordata; order Ceratodontiformes; family Protopteridae; genus Protopterus; species Protopterus annectens. The sequence goes on from NC_056733.1 coordinate 396,620,523, forward strand.
TGTAGTTATCTGACTGAAGGGCAGAACTCAGAATGCAAGGGTGACAGGTGGTTTATTATTTGGCATATACTACACCATCTCCAAATAAAAAAACAGTAGCTCCGGTTAACCAAGTTTGCAATGATAGGAAACTTGGTGTTATATGCTGATCTATTATATTGACTGTAATACTGTATTTTATGCTGTATATTGTATGTTTATTGTATGTATTGTGTATTTTAGTGTGGAGCTTTTTGGGTCTATATCAGAATCGCAAAAGCTGTCTTTCGTGAATACATGTTTATCAACACATAAACTTCGAAGAACGAGAACAGCAAAGTATCAAAAGAGCGAAATGGAGAATGCCGAATGGATTTTCTTGACCAGCAGGATGATCGTGGGGATGAGGAAATGAATCCTTTTTCCCACTGAAGTGCGGTCTCAGAGTTGGTATATATAAGTAGGGGGGTGCGGGGGGTGCAGGAGTGCTTGCCCCCCTGCAAAAATGTTTGAAAAAGTGTTTTAGGTAAGGTTTGTACAGTTAGGTTTACCTTACCTGTATGGCACTGTTACTTCCGGGAATGCATTCAGCATTCTCTATTTCGCTCTTTTGGTACTTCGCTGTTCTCGTTCTTTGATGTTTATGTGTCGATGAACATGTATTCACGAAAGACAGCTTTCACGATTATAATATAGTCCCAGCTTTTCTCCCCGGGCCTCCACTGAAAACGGAATAACTATGGCCCAGTGGACCATACTGGTAAACGAATGCAAATAAGTAAATGTGAATCACCCTTCTGTTATGCAGAAGCTACAAACTGAACTTACACATCAGTAGTTGGTGCACTTACAATGGTTTAAAAGTAAATGCTAAGAAATGCACAATTGTTGCATTTGGCAAACATATCCTCTGCCCAGTTTATGTTTAAAAAATAACCACCCTACTCCAAAATGAAGATATTGTAAGAAACCTTGGAAATGTGTATATAACACCCTCTGCTTTCACCAGCATGTTGCAACAGTGGTTAAGAAATCATTCTGTCTGGTACAGCTGATCAAAAAGGATCTTTCCTCTAGGCCAAAAGAAGTTCTGATCCCCTCTATGTTCTGCACTGATCAGGCCCATCATAAAATACATTGTCCCTTTTACAATATATCTTATTAAAGATATCAAGCAGTTATAGAGCCCCGAAAGTTCAAGACAACAAAACATTGCAGGACTAATGGACTTGAGCTACCAAGAGAGGCAGAAGGCATTGCCTCTGAAGTCAGTGTCCTACCGATTTCTTAAGGGCAATCTGAGTCTTGCTTTTCAGGGGCTCTCTCATTCCAAAACCTCTTATTCCTCTCCAAATCAAACAGACCAGTGAATACATGTTGCAGAGATATGAACTTGTTACTGAAAATAAACAAATTACAGAGGAGAAACCGATTTCTCACACAATGACAGTCCCTTGTCTAGAACAAACTTCCTGTCCAGATCAAACAGTGTGGCACAATATCTTCCTTTAATGAGTTAGACAACCCTACTAGCTATGTCTCTGTTATTACTAAATGAAAAAAGAGTTAAGGGCTAAGGGTGACTACTGGCAAGGTACAAATGGCAACATCGCCTATTTGCCTTGTGCATTCTATGGTTCTGTGATTGCATACTGAATCATGATTACATATTGATTTACACAAATAGAATGGACTACACTTTCTGAAGCTTCTCAGTGAAAGCATGCTTGTCCCAGTGGAACATGCCAGTGTAAAATCAAAGAGTAAATGAACAAATGAATGAATAAATAAATGGCACTCATGACCTGAAAAAGACTCAGTGTGTCTTATTTATGAGCAAATAAATATCCTTGTTTCAGGAATTCTTTTCTCGATATTTGACCTTTCTTTGAACATTTGACCTGACCATTTCTTTTGATGGCATAAAATGGCAACACTTCACATTTAGAAAGAACAAATGAAAGCTTCTGCAGGAAAGCAGGTGTTGAAGCTTAATATTATTTTTATACACCCATGCCTGGTGATGTTTTTAAACAATGGAATCAAAATATAGTGAGTGAATTCCAGTCCTGAACTCCTTTCAGTTTCTGTTATGCATGCCATCATCTGTAGTATGATAAGGTACATTGGTTTTGTGTAGTCACTGTTGAAAGTCCTATTATATTGGTGAAACAGTGAGTGATGAAACTGTTCTGCATTTGTTTTCCTGTCCATAAGGTTTTTTAGTGAGCAGGAGAAGCTGGACAGGTCTGAAGAAGCAGCTATTGGTTCTGTTGCTGGGAATTAATTGTTTGGCCTTCACATTGTGGACATCCATCCTATTGAAACTATAAAAGTGATGCTTCAAATAAATACCTGTATATGGATCAAATGTGTCTTTAAACAGTCAAATATGTCACATTACCAGAAGATGACGTTCTTCTTGGTGAAGGAACACCAAAATCAGGCATTAATCAAAACTGCATGTTTAAACATGTATGTAGTCACTCTAAAAGGAAACTTAAAACCTGCACAAAGAGCAATCTGATGGTCTGATCATGAGACAGGAGATTTCCTAGTATGAATCCAACAGTCAAACTTTGACTGGATATATCCAGCAAAGATACTTGCAATTGGCAGTAGAAATATTTTTTTCCATTGACTAACACTGAAGCATCCTGTTTAGAAAAAAAAAAAAAATGTTACAAGCTCTTCACCATCTGTGCCTGCAAACCAAGAAGCAAGTGATATTACATAAGTAATAAACCCTGTTAATATGACTTTCATTCATTTGTCTATATCATCCCGTTTCTTTGGGATTTGGGAACTCAAGTGGTCAGTGACCCAACCTTTGACCAACATATGTCCATTGTCATAAGGAAGTTCATCTATATTGAGCAGCTTATAAACAAAGGGATTGTGTTTAGATCTAGGGATGTTATTGTTCCCCTTTAGTCAGCCATCATTATGTGAGTCATTAAGTATAATACCCCCTTTCGCATGTATCTCTACAGACACATGCAACAACTGGGAAATTCACAGAGACACCTTACTAAAAGCATGCAAGGCCTAAACAATATGTCTTACATGAACTGACTCAGACCCCTGTCACTATACTCGCTATCCTACAGTCTGCTAAGACGTGACCTTTGTCTGGTATACTAGGCATCCTCTGACCCAGTACTGATGTTACTGCACATCGGCAAGTTAAATGGTATTAGAAATATTTGGTCTAAGGATCTAAACCTCTTCTGCAACATGAACAGAATGGTTTGGAGGAACAGGTTTATCTTGCAAGGATACAACTGCTCTGGAACAGAGTTCCCATCCACATAAAACGGAGCTCATCCATGTCCATATTCAAGCATAACTTGGATCTATGTATGGGAAACAGAAAATTTACCCCAGGACTTTGCCTGTACTGATAATGGACAAAGGCATCTTGTAAATGCTTTATCCCATGCATAGGTCCCCTCAAATTATCTATGGTATGATCACAGTTATTCACAGTAGAGGTAATATATAATTATTGACCTTGGGATCGCTATTTCCAATGTAATACCAAATGTGATAAGTTAATTTATACACCTAAAGGGATATTGGCTATCCTTAAAATGGCCTGCAAGTGCATTTAGCCTAGTAATTAACTATGAATCTCATACTCTCTCTGTTTATATATAAGTATATACAGAGAGAGAGAGAGAGAGAGAGAGAGAGAGCTCCTGTGTTTTGTAATGCAATCCTAATATATTTCTGAGTACAAAGATTCAACTTTTTGACAGCTGGCTTTCTTGTATATGCCAAATATGTCACACTGTTGTGTGGTTCAACTAATAAATGGAATATTGATCTTTTGAACATGTCTTCACCTTCTATTTAGACTTAGCTTGTAAAAAAAAAAGTACACTTTGCCAATGTGATTACCCGATACATGAACAAACAAACATTGTATATTACTTGTCTAGTCCTTTTGAGAAGCATGGTGAAGCTTAAGAGGGTACTTTAGGGTTGTTAACCTAGTATTCTTCTGTGATCCTATGATCATATTATGTTAATGGGGACTGGCCTGGCTAACTCACAGACTAGAAAGCACAAATTTGCTCCTTATTACCTTACCCATACAGCAAATTCACTTTAATCAGGCCTGCACATTTCTTCAGAAGCAGACATGCCATTACATTTGCTTTTTTCCAGCCCCATTCTTCTGATATTTCAGAAAAAATATCATGCATGTCTCTAGAACTTGAATGCATGAGGCAGAATTATTTTTGTTTTCCTTTGAGACATTGACCAGTTTACTTTTCTCAAGTCTGGAGTACAATAGTCTCTTAAGCCCCCATCCCATATTATTAAGCAATAAGATATGTTTATGGATTGATATTAATTGTTTGCTCATTATTACTGATCTTATGATGATTGATTATATAGCATTCACCAGAACAAATGGAGAACTGAAAGAGTGCAAATCGTAAGGATATTGGTGGTAAGTATGACACTATCAATGGATCTTTCTTCATCATGATTCCTTTTTCAGAGATTTTCATCTCTGAGAGGATTATCTAGTCAGACTGTCTCACTTATACCTCTCAACTTCTTAGCCCAAGAAATATTCTGATGTTTATGAAGCCTGAAACTCAAATGTCTGTTATTATTTAGTGACTTCGGTTCAAAATGATTTGCCAGAAAACCACAAATTATGAAGAACAGACAAAAATATGAGGCAAAAATGTGTACATTCTGCAAAAATCTGGAGAGCTGAAAGATGTGGTTTCACTTGAGGTTTCATAGAAGGTATATTGGCTACCTACCAGAGTACAAATACATCATATTTAAAAAAAATCATTCTATTTCTTGTTTCAACAAGTGATTTTACTGGATTCAGCTATCTGTGAGAAGATTAGACAGCTTTAGTTTAAGACATGATTTTCAGATTTACCCTCTACATGTGGAGTAAAGTGCAATCAGATCAAAAGTTTTTATATACAGAATGCTGACCTGATTTATATTTAAGGTAGAGCTTGCAGTAAAGGCACTGGTACTCAAATTAAGAGCAATTTCTCATTACCAAAAAATAAAGAAACTGATCATCAGTACTTACACTGTACCATATCCATATCATCCCTACTACAGTCAAACCTCTGTCTTCAGATTCAAACCCCAGGCCACAAATTTTACTCACACAATATCCTTTTATTAATGCAGCTCAATGATAACTTCCACTCGTTTAACAGTATTGTGGTATATTTATAACATAATACAGTCACTTTGTTACTCCTTTTGATTAAGTGGACGCCACAAGGTCATAAATATAAAATTAGCAAAAAGGATCAAGTCACTACATTGGAATGAATCATACTCAAATAAAACATATAATGAGGTAATGTATTTCATAAAAATAATGAAGTATTCAAGGTTATGCTTCTTTTCATTTTAAAAGATCATTAGGACCAACATCGGTTGTCTAGTGTTGCCAGACTAATTGTGGGTATTAATTATCAATTTAAGCAAGGAGCAGATCTGCATATAAACACCATCTTCTGACTAATACGAACAGTTTAAACATACTGCCCCCTTCAGATGAATGATAGGAAAAATGGCAATGCATTCTGTTCATAAAAAAAGATAGTCATATAAATAGAAGATTTAGAAAAGAAGGAACACAGATTAGTTCTTAAAAGACAGTTGTGTGAAAAGAAGTAAACTGTATAGAAATGAATGAGGACTCTAGATCTGAATGAAGTTGTACTTGCATGAAACAATTATTTGCACTGAAGAAATAAGAACTTACTTTGCAGCAATGTATGTAAAAGAAGGGCACGAAAAAGTATAAATAAATTAAAACAGCATGTTCTCCAACTACTCAGCCTGGAGCTTTTTCACTGAAATGAAATCACTTCTCATTTTACTTAAGTAATTAAACTTTGGGCGGTATAAGCTGATAAATCTGGATCAGTGGTATTTCAAATGCGTTAGAACTAGACCAGATTTGGTCTGATATCAAATAGCAGCTTAGTCAGTTCCTCCTGGACATATAGGTGATTAGCCCATTGTTGTTTTTTACTTATCCCAACCTTGTTAATTTGCTACATGCAGCCTGCCAGAAAACATAACTTACTTTGCTAATCTGTTCCTATAAATATTCAACCTTTTTTATCCTCGATGCTTGATAGAATTTTGCTAAAATCGTAGTTATTCATGCCACTTGTAGGAGAACATCACTTGGCACGCTTCTAATTTCTTTAGTGCAAATAACATCAACTAAAATCAAGAATACCCCACTGCATACACAGATGATCTTCACTATGTTTAGCAGTTTCTGTTTAGTAAAAACATATTCTCCACCATTATAAAAAGGTAATATTCTACTTTCCTCTCTAGGCATTAAGGCAGAAGTTATTTAGCTGTTAAATATGTAAGATCATTAAACAGACGTTAGCGATGATTCACAGCTGCTCTGCGCATGATCAGCTAAAGAAGAAAAAACAAGAACTTGTTCAGGTAATTGAAATTTGACATGAAAGAAAGCAGAAATTGAAGAACCCCAGTGTCAGATAATTACTCAGATACAAAATCAATCACATTTTTTCAGCACCGTTATACTTTTTGTTTTTTGTGCTGAAAGTATGATTTCTGGTAGCATAAGTAAGTTTTTAGTGACTCAGAGATGTAAACATGTTGTACTGATACAAAACAACTTCAAAAAATGATAATGTATTAATCTTTATTTAGACTGATATTAACATCTTATTTGCAATAAAATCATGACATGGTTTAAAGGGAAACATCTGTCCATGGAGCACTGGCTTTATCTAAATAACACAATATTGCAAGCTTTGTTATTATATATAAAATATATATATATTTTTTTCTGCAACATTTAAAAAAATATCCAGAAATGTGTTTTAGTTTTTTGATATTGAGATGCTCAGGCTTGGAAGTTAGCTGGTTCTCCAGGCATTTCTATATTCGGCACATGGCTTGATGATGTACATTCTTTGCCTTAACCCTACACATCATAATATACAAATTGTCGTTTGGAACCCACTATAAAGAAACATACTAAACATATTACTTCTTTAATTCTGCTTCATTTAGTCAGAGGATCCCATCAGTTTAAACTACTGAATTTTAGCTTCACAGTTACTCTTTATAGGCAGATGTTCTATTCTTAGCTTAACTTACAAAGGTTTCAAACAATGCGGCTTTCTCATTGGGAAATATATTCACTACACTAAAACTGGAACGTTGTGGCAGTAACTGTACAAGTTAGTGTGCTATGAACTTTTATTTTATTAGGCTGGTATTTTTGTATCATTTTTATGCCCCCCCCCACTTCTGCCAAATATTAAGCCCTTGTTCATTTCTTTCAATCACCTTGATGATAGCAATCTGTGACACAACCTTCATACAGGCAGCCAAAAGAGTTATTTCTCTTTGAGGACCTAAACTTTCCACTTGGGAAGGAAATCCACTACCAATATCATCACAGAGGCTGCAACACTTTCTCGGTGCATATATGTGACTGGCTACAAGTGAAGGCCATGCCATATGCAACTTGTGAGCTAAATGCTCACTGCACGACCACATCAAAGCATCTCTGTCTCTCGTCCAAGTGAATGTGGTATAGAATGGCTCTAATCCCAACTCTTACCAGGATAGCCGCACCCATCCCTTCTTATCAGTTCCAGTGGCTTCAGTACCACTAATTCATGGATCTCCCATGTCAGTTAGAGCCTGCACCAATGAAGCTAGCAAACCTGGTTATTTCTGAATAATTTTCTTCATTTCATTAAAATGGCTCGACACTAACTCGATTGAGAAGTGTAGTGGTTTGATTATTCAAAGGACTGTTTTGCATTAACTGTACAAACTTATTACTTATACAATGATCAGATTTGTTTTTCTTGGGTTTGGAATGACTTCACTGAGCTGAAGCTGCTACCTCTAAAAGAAGGGAAGAAATTTCACTCACTGAAGTCTTTACATTATATAAAAATGAGTAACAGTTTTTGATACAAGTCTTAGCAAGACTCTATAAAAACTATGAATCAATGCTCTTCAGATAGTGTTAAAGTGTTGTAGTAGCTGTAGCTAAGATTTCTATACAATGCTACAATACCTTTTGTGCAAGTAATTATTTTCCATAAGATTACAGTGAGATAAAAAAAAATACTTTATAAGCCAAGTTAACAGTTTTAAGCTTTGACAGACTGCCGTCATCACAGGTTTCACCTCAAGGGACTCCTTATGAAAAGAGATGTAGAACTTGCAGGTTATATTTGCTAATACATATACAACATCTACATGCTATGTTCACAGGCTACACTGCTACAGTTTTACTGCTAAAGATTTTAGTGTGGTAGCTTGCACCAGTGTCATACAGGAAATGGATAGTGGTTCTTACCGTGGCTCCATTAAGATGGCCGTGTTGGAGAGTAGATGTTCATCATGAAATGGGAGGCGCTGAGAGAGGAGGCCACCCAAGCCAGTGATCGTAGCCCCTATCAGTGCATATAGGGAGAAGGCATAAAGAGGTTGAATTGACGAAGGCTGCCCTCATGATGATACTAGTGCTCATCTCATCACTTGGGGGAAGGGGCAGAGGCTATGTTCCCAAATGAAAAATTCTGTCTTTGCCCAAATGCTCGTGAGAACATAAACCACCCACTTGGCTGCCTGGACAATGGCCCCACAGAGGCTTGATGATTGGCAGGGATGGGAGCAAAAATGATTAAAAAAAAAAAAAAAAAAAAAAACAGTTTGTTCAGATATCCAAATGAGTGCAAATGCCACAACATGGCATGGAATATTTGGGATTCGCCACAAATAAGAATTGCAAATTGCATTTTACAGGCTATTGCAAGTAAAATCAGCCATTGGACTTAAACCCATACTGTCCCATGGCATCCTCAGGAATAAATTTTGCCTTTCTTAATACAGTAATCTGACCTCCTGAACATTTCCAGGAGTAGATGGTTCTTAACTTTCCCTAATCAGAATCATTAAAATGTATATTTGGATTTGATTATCATTAGCATATACAGATAGCTTAATCAACAAAGTTTATTAATGTCACACTCCTTGTGGCCTTCATAAGAAAAAGTTAGGTGATATCTTCGTAATTGCTCTGCTATGAGCTGAAACCATTTATTGTCACAAACAATAAAACAGAAACATAATGCTTCAGGCGTCTTATAAAGATTGTTATTATGAATGCTCAGTCTAAAAAAAATGCTTCCCAGAAAGAAGCACAAAAGATGGTGGTTTTCTATGCAGACATCAGTTATCACAAGAAAATGAACATGGAATCATTTTTATGTGGGTGTCTGGAACTTTTAAACAATTGTTTAACATTTTTGCTCAAACTTTATTTTGTACCCTTGTGCTTTACCTGATCTTAGTCATCTATTTCTGGTATACATTGTGCTTGGCTTGGGTTCTACAGGGTCAGTATTTTTAAATGGTGACAGCAGCCTTCATGCAGAAGCTCAAGCCGTATTCATAAGGCACCCAAGTAAGTATGAGACTGTTGTACCCCCAGCTGCAGTGTTGCAGGTTGAAGCTCTGACTACAACCCAGATGACCTGACTAGCAGTTAAGGTATTGGAGCAGCCAGGAATGATATACCAGTTCTGCTATCTGGAGGGTGAGAGGGAAGTAAATTGTGGTCTGAGCTGACCAAACCTGTGCAAGCAGAGATGGACAAGTAAATGGCTGCTGGACTGGGGATGTGGTTCTGACATTCTATGCCAGTGATAGCTATCCTTGCAAACATGTATGAGGGAGTGAGCACATACCAGTAGATGGCACAGAATGCTACTGTGGTTACAAAGGTGGTCATATCAATTATCAAGGTGATGGTTGTTAGTGACTTAAGCACAGATGCCTAATAGTTGCCTGCATGATAGTTACCATAAAAAAGGGGCCAGTGATCAGCAAGCAACAGGAGAAAATACAATAAGAAAAAAATGTAAATCTTTATCTGGTCTGTATTTTTTTCTGTGTGAGATCTTACTAAATAAAGAAGGGTAATGATGAGAGTGAATATTTGCATTTGACTGTAAGTAATTAGTACATCGATATTTTATAAATTCTTGATCTAGGTGTGTGCGTGAATTTGTGTGTGTGTGTGTGTGTGTGTGTGTGTGTGTGTGTGTGTGTGTGTGTGTGTGTGTGTGTGTGTGAGTGTGTTGTATCTGTGTATGTGTGTATGTGCACTTCTGTGTGTCTATGTGTGTGCATGTTTTAAAGGAAGGTAGGCTTGTCTATGATCGGGTGTTATATGGCTAATTATATTTTTTTTACGAGAACCCCCTGTGAAGATTGGGGAAAGATGGACGAAGGTTGCCAGCCTAGTCAAATAGAATTTGATACATAATTCTATCATTTGTATAAATAAATGTAAAATACAGGCTTGTGTTTTTAAATGAAAGAAAACACTGTAAAATGTGAACTTCAGGATTGTTGCAACATTGCCATCTGCTGTAAGGAAAACCAAGCCAAGCATTTCAAATGTTCTTTGAAGTTACAATTATCTAAAAAGTGGTGCCGAAGTGGCTGGCTGAACACATTCTTTCTATTGTCTTAACTTAAGGAATAATTGTTAGAGTATACATGTGAAATGTCTTTTATTTTTGTAGTTTCCTGAGCAGGTGTTAACTTGCTAAATAATGTAGTTTGTTTGCCTGGGAACTCCAGACTAAGTGTCAAAATGATGTAATGTGAATACTGGGAAAACCTAAGTGTCAAAATGATGTAATTTGAGAGAGCCTTAGCAGAGCTGTTTGTTAGTGTTTTTAAAAACTATTGTTCAGTGAGAGACACCAAGCATTTTGTCTTGGACCATCAATCCCAGCACTGCTTATGATCTATATGTCTATAAGTAGGATTGCAGCACTGTGTTTTCTCTTAAGAATAAAGATTAGAAAGTTAGATTAAGTGTTTTTCTTTGATATCAGACCTGTCCTACTGTATTATTTTAAGTTTCTGTGTGATCTCTGAACTCTTAGATATCTCTGTGGTATAGTAGTATTGTCTTGTGTTTTAATTATTTATTATTAAATATTTTTAAAACCTTTACCTGTGGCTAGTTTGTGTAGATATAGAAGGCTCTAGAGTACATTGCATATTTATAGAGTTCACTGTAATAAGCCACTCTAAAAAGCCTTAGACTGAATAGTCACATTACCAATTGGATAATAATATTGCACAGTAATAATTGCCCACCGTTTTACTTGCCTTTGAGTAGCTGATAATTATTAGCTGGTGATGGCAGAAAGTACTACTGTATAGTCTGGGTAAAGGGGCACAGGCTGGAGAATCTGTGCCAACCTTTCCCAGGAGTGTCTGTGAAGTTGAATAAATACTTATCTTAAAGTGCGTGTGGTGTGTCAGTTACCTGGGCAAGGACACAGAGCACTGGTTGGACACAGAGGGTACCAGAGGTTAGCTTGCCAGCTAGGCTGAGATCTGGACCCTATAGCTGTGCCAGTGGGGAGTCTTATTGGGGACCTGGAGAGCAAGGGAGCAACCAGCCCCAGACTGACTGTGATATCTGTGTGCACTTAAGGGAATTTGTACTTTACTGCGAGTATTTGTTATCCTTTCCTCTTCTATGAGAAGACCTCCCTAGTGTTAGTGGTACGGATTGAGGCTCCTTGATTGCTGGGACAGGGCACAGCCATCACATTGTGGTTTGCAGTGGTGGGATCCACTTCACATACTAATTGGCTTGTAGTGATGTGGGTAGAGTGAATCCTGTAGCTTATGTACAGTGATCTCTGAAAGTGTTTTGTACACTAAATCAGTCACACAGTGTATACTTAGAGTTCAGATCACAATTATTTATTTTCATAGCTTAGTTAGTCAGGGTGAGCAGGCAGCATGTCAGCACAGGAGTATGGAAAGCTGACAAGGAGCCAGCTGGTGGAGATGTGCCAGGCTAGGGGACCGGTGCATGGAAACCTGACTGAGGCAAACCTGATTGCAGCCTTTGTTACAGCTGCATCAGAAAACAGCATCCAGGAGGACAATCAAACTGGCAGTGGACATACAATATCTTCAGAGAATGGACAGCTCAACCTTTCTGTGAAGGACAATAACACTGGCAGTGGAGATACAATATCCTTGGAGAATGGACAGCTCAACCTTTATGCAGTGGACTTAAAAATCCAGCTGGAGCTAAAGAGACTTGAGTTGGAGGTCAGGCGTTTGGAGATAGAAGCCAAAGAAAAGGAGCATCAGATGAAACATAAGAGGGAAATGCTGACTCTTCACCAGAGTCATGGAGGTAATGGGGAAGGGAGTAACTGGACCCCAGAAGCACAACAGGTCAGTAAATTTCTTCTGCAATTTAATGAGGGGGATAATTTTGATAGTTTCATTCACATGTTTGAAAGGGTATGCAAACAGTATAGTGTTGACCAAAGGCTCTGGGTATGGTTCCCGACCCCCTTACACCATGGGAAAGCTGTAACTTGTTTATCACAAATGCCAGACTTTGTCTGTTTTGATTATACTGCTGTAAAGAAATGTCTGTTACAATGATTTAAGCTAATACCTGAAATGTAGAGGAAAAGGTTTCATGAGCATAGACATAAGGCAGATGAAAATGTATGTGAATATGTTGTTGAACTGAGCACTTATTTTCATATTGGGTGAGTGGATGTCAGGTCACCACTTTTGAAGGGCTGGCAGACATTTTGGTGAGGGAACAAGCCCTTAGCACTTTGCCTGAGGACATGAGGATCTGGTTAGCTGATAGACAATTTGCTACTTCAGATGAGTTGGGGAAGAAGGGAGACCTATACCTGGCCAGCAGAGCAGCCCTTCACAGGAAGGGGACCCCCAGTACTGCTCATGGGTCTAAAGGAACCCATGGTGGGCAGCACAGACTGCCCTAACAGAATCTGCCAGTAGTAGGGGAAGCCACTAGTCCAGGTGCATGTCCAGGAGCTAGGGTTAAATGTTTTGAATGCAACCAGTGGGGCCATGTGGCATACAGGTGTTCACAGAGGCAAGGTGGGGAACTAAAGGTGAGGGAGCCAGTATTGGGAAAGACAAAATGCCAGTAGGGGCTGTCTTGAGACAACAGGGGTATAGAACTACCATCCTGTAGATGTCCTGAGAGGCAAGGATTTGGATGAGGCAGTACCATGTACTTATGGAGTTATACGCAGTGAGGCTAGGAGACAAGCGTGTGGGTCTGGTAGCCTGGGGGAGACCAAGACAGACTACATACTTGCAGCCAGGACTGCTTACTTCAGGAGTGAGCTACGCTGTAGCAGTGAAACTGAATGTGAGCCACAGCTGCTTGTGGGTACTGATGTTCCCTTGGAGGGGGTAACTGCAAGAGTAGAGGTGAGTAGTAGTACCCAGGCTGACAGTGAGGCTCCACTGTCAGTGGATACCAGACTTCCTGTGGAAGGGGAGCTGGGAAGAGTTACAAGGAGAGAGTTGAGATAGGCTCAGCTCTCAGAACCTACTTTGCAAGGCCTGAGGCAGGTAGCTAGGGAGGTACCTGATTTTCAATGGAAGGGGGAATCTGTATACTGGGACAAAGGGTTACTATACAGAGAGCGAACCCCTGAGGGAGGGCTAGAAGGTGATAGAGTATGGCAGTTGGTAGTGCCTAGAGCTTACTGTCTGGTGCTTCTAGCCATAGATCATGATATTCCCTTTGCAGGTCATATCGGTATGAAACATACAAAGAGGTGTATTATGCAAAACTTCTATTGGCCTGGAATTTCCAGAGATGTAACAGGGTACTGCAGGACCTGTGAGCAGTGCAAAAAAGGATGGCACAGCAGGAGACAAGGTGAAACTCCTTTGATGCCTTTGACTGTGATTAAGGCGCCACTTCAGAAGGTAGCTATGGATATTGTGGGTCCTCTGAGTACCCCAAGTTCCACAGGGAAAAAGTATATCCTAGTGGTAGTGGATTATGCTACACAATACCCTGCGGCAGTGGCTTTGTCCTCCATTGAGGCAGAGAAGATGGCAAATGCTTTGTTAGAGATTTTCAGCAGGGTAGGTTTCCGAAAAGAAATACTCACTGACCGAGGGCCAATTTCATGTCAGTCTTCTGGCTTGACTTTGGAAGTCCTGTGAGGTGAAGCACATGAAGACCATCCCCTACCATTCCCAGACTAATGGTCTTGTTGAGAGGTTAAACTCTACAATCAAGTCCATGCTACAGGCATTGCAGATCAGTTTAAGAGGGAGTGGGACAAATACTTGCCCCATCTGCTGTTTGCTCACAGAGAGGTTCTCCAGGAATCCACAGGGTTTTCACCCTTTGAGTTTCTGTATGAGCATAGGGTGAGCGGACCTCTAGATTTAATTCAAGATGAGTGGGAAGGTGAGTGTGAGTCTCACAAGGAGTCTGTTGTGGCATATGTCCTAAACCTCAGGACAAGGTTCAGGGAACTCATGGGCATGGCCCAGGAGAAACTGGCAGAAGCCCAACAACAAAAAAAGGTGTGGTATGACAGGAATGCTTGAGGTAGGGAATATGCTGTGGGGCAGCAGGTAATGGTTTTCATTCCTGTCAGACACAACAAGCTGCAAGCAGCTTGGGAGGGACTCTATAAGGTGGGTAAGAAAGGTAAGTGATGTTAACTACATGGTGGAAGTGCTAGGCAATTGGCAGAAGCACAAAGTGTACTGTGTTAACATGATGAAACCTTATCTGATAAGGAGGCCCTTGTGATGAGCATTTACAGTGGATTGCAGGAGGAGTCTGAGGGAGATCTGGGGACTGATCTCCTCAGTGAGGCTCCAGCTGACACCTCAGTGGAAGGGATAGAAATGACCCAGCAGCTATCTCCTACCCAGGTTCGAGAAATCCGAGCAGTGTTGCAGGACTTTGGGGACATGTTCACTAGAAAACCAGGGTGCACCCACCTGGTGTAGCCCCAGGTGGATATAGGACCCCAAAGGCCTATTAGACAGGCCCCTTATAGGGTGCCAGACAGAGTCAGACAGACTATGAGGGAAGAAGTACAGGAGATGTTGGAACTAGGGGTGATTCAAGAGTCCAACAGTCCCTGGGCCTCCCCAGTGGTATTGGTACCAAAGAAGGATGGCATCACCAGGTTCTGTGTAGATTACAGGAAACTAAATAGTTACACAGAGCCGGATGCTTACCTCATGCCTAGGACAGATTAGGCCCTAGAGCAGCTGGGTGGGGCTAAGTATCTTACAACCATTGATCTTACCAAGGGATACTGGCAGGTGCCCTTGACTCCCAGTGCTAGAGAGAAGTCAGCCTTTGTGACTCCTTTTGGCTTGTATGAGTTCAGAAAGATGCCCTTTGGGATGAAGAATGCCCCAGTGACTTTCCAGAGGCTAGTGGAAAATATCTTAATAGGAGCAGGAGGGTTTGCCCTTGCTTACCTAGATGATATTGCCATCTACAGCCATTCCTGGCTAGAGCACCTTCCGCATGTCAGGGAGGTGCTGGGCAGACTACAGAGGGCAGGGTTGGCCATTAAGCCAAGCAAATGTCAGGTGGATATGGCAGAGGTCTCCTACCTAGGACATAGAGTGGGGAGTGGAAAGATAAGGCCAGAACCTGCCAAAGTAAAAGCTATTCAGGCATGGCTTGCACCTGTTACCAAAAAGTATGTGAGGGCATTATTAGGGAAAGCAGGGTACTACAAAAAGTTTGTCCCTAGTTATTGTACCATAGCTGCTCCCCTCACAGACCTGACAAGGAAGAACACGCCAGATAAGGTAGTGTGGACCCTAGCATGCGAGCAGGCATTTCAGAAGTTTAACAAAGATTGGGGAGGACCCCTGTGTTAGCCAGTCCAGATTACAGCAAAGAATTTGTTGTGCAGGTGGATGCTTTGAACCATGGGGTGGGGGCTGTACTTAGCCAGGTTTCTTCAAAGGGAGAAAAGCACTCAGTGGTTTATCTCAGTCGTAGGCTCCAATCCAGGGAGGAATGCTTTGCAGCTTTAGAAAAGGAATGTCTAGCCATAGTGTGGGCACTGAAAAAACTTCAGCCTTATCTGTATGGAAGAAAATTCACTGTAAGGACAAATAATCACAACCCTCTAATATGGTTAAACAGAGCCAGTCAGCAAAATGCCAAGTTGCTAAGATGGAGGCTGGGGTTGTAGGCATATGATATGTCAGTACAGCACTGCAGTGGGAGTAGCAATGCCAATGCAGATGGGCTCTCAAAACAGGGAATAGAGTGATGTACCCTCAGAAAGACCTAACCCTCTCGAGTGGCATTTCTCAAGGGTCACTTGAAAAACTAGCTTGAGTTCTCCAGGGAGGGAAGAGATGTGAAGATTGGGAAAGATGTGCAAAGGCTGCCAGCCTAGTCAAATAGAATTTGATACATAATTCTATCATTTGTATAAATAAATGTAAAATACATGCTTGTGTTCTTAAATGAAAGAAAACACCATAACATGCAAACTTCAAGATTGTTGCAACATTGCCATCTGCTGTAAGGAAAACCAAGCCAAGCATTTCAAATGCTCTTTGAAGTTACAATTATCTAAAAGTGGTGCTGACGTGGCTGGCTGATCACATTCTTTTTATTGTCTTAACTTAAGGAGTAATTGTTAGAGTATACATGTGAAATGTCTTTTATTGTTGTAGTTTCCTGAGCAGGTGTTAACTTGCTAAATAATGCAGTTTGTTTGTCTGGAAACTCCAGACTAAATGTCAAAATGATGTAATGTGAATTCTGGGAAAACCTCTAGGTGTCAAAATGATGTAATTTGGGAGCGTCTTGGCAGAGCTGTTTGTTAGTGTTTTTAAAAACTATTGTTCAGTGAGAGACGGCAAGCATTTTGTCTTGGACCATCAACCCCAGCACTGCTTATGCTCTATATGTCTGTAAGTAGGATTGTAGCACTGTGCTTTCTCTTTCGAATAGCTAAAGATTAGAAAGTTAGATTAAATGTTTTTCTTTGACATCAGACCTGTCCTACTGTATTATTTTATGTTTCTGATCTCTGAACTCTTAGATATCTCTGGTGTAGTAGTACTGTTGTGTGTTTTAATTATTTATTATTAAATATTTTTAAAACCTTTACCTGTGGCTGGTTTGTGTAGAGATAGTAGGCTCTAGATTACATTGCATATTTATAGATTTCATTGTAATAAGCTACTCTAAAAAGCCTTAGATTGAATAGTCACATCACCAATTGTATAATAATATTGCACAGTAATAATTGGACACCCTTTTAAGGGCCTTTGAATAGCTGATAAATATTAGCTGGTGGTGGCAGAAACTGCTACTGTATAGTCTGAGTAAAGGGGCACAGCTGGAGAATCTGTCAGCCTTTCCCAGGAGTGTCTGTGAAGTTGTATAAATACTTATCTCAAAGTGTGTGTGGTGTGTCAGCTACCTGGGCAGGGACACAAAGCACTGGTGGGACAGAGAGGGTACTGCAGGTTAGCTTGCCACCTAGGTTGAGATCTGGACCCTATAGCTGTGCCAGTGGGGATCCTTATTGGGGACCTGGAGAGCAAGGGATCAACCAGCCCCAGACTGACTGCGATCTCTATGTGCACTTAAGGGAAATTGTACTTTACTGTGAGTATATGTTATCCTTTCCTCTTCTATGAGACAACCTCCCTGGTGTTAGTGGTAAGGATTGAGGCTCCTTGATTGCTGGGCCAGGGCACGGCCATCACCCCCCCAAAATGTTTGATAACTTAGGGAAACATAAGGAATATCTTTGTTGTTTGACTGAGTCTCACTGCAACACACACCAGGGACCTGTGTTTCAGATCTAGCAATGTTGTTCTTGTTTACAATGTGATTGCATAGTGAGTCCAAAAACTGCAAAGACATCTAAACGGTCTAAACTTTAAAGCTAAGACATGAACATATTGCATTTTTGTGAGCACCACTATTGTGAATGAAGCACCAGATAGGGGGTCCCAGTGAAGGAAAGACATACTTCTCAGGTTATAATTTTATGTAAGCATAGCCAGCAGATATGCTGTAGTCCTGTAAAAGCCCAAAAGCAGGGATGCTTGATTGCTCTGACAAATTAGAGTGCCAGTATATCAAGACATTGAGTTTACAACAAGGAGACATCAGAAAGTAAGACTGAAAATCATGGAAAGAACATTAAAAATTCCTGATTCAGAGCATTACTGTTATAGTCAGTATTGACAGAAACTTATGGAAAATGAAATGTAAACACAACTATAATTTGCGGCACTGCCTGTTAATCTTTTTTAATAATAAGAATATATATATATATATATATATATATATATATATATATATATATATATATATATAATATATATGGTATACCTTCATAAGTTTGATGGCCATGGTTATTGCAAAAAATATTCTTTTAAACAAAATGTATCTAATGGGCAACCAGCGGTGACTGATTCCTACAGAGTTAAATTGGACAATTTGTACAAACTAATGTTAAAATATCGAACTTTAGAAATAGAAAATGAGTATTTAAATGAGTGTGTTTGTAGGGGAAAGGTCCCAAAGGGACTGAGGGTTTTTAAATTTCCCAACAACTTGCTTGAGGGGTCTGCTTTTTATAAAGAGTTAATAGAACTTTTTAATAACTGTAGGTTAGATATGTTAAGGCTCATGATTCAGGAAAACCATAGGGTACAAGTTGCTCTGCAAAAAGAAATAACTGAGTTGGATAATTGTATAAAGGAAGACCTAATTTGTACTATAAGAGAAGAGAGGGACAAATATTTTAAGATTAGGGGTGAGATTGATGAAAGGTGTTGGGAAACTATTCAAAGAAAATTCAAAAAGTTAGAAAGAGATACGGAAGAATACAAAAATGGTACAGTATACCCCAAACCTCGGGCCCCTGGTTATTTAAAACACCTTTATGGAAATAAAATGGTTACTGATAAACAGGGAAATTCAGAGGATGTTAATCATTTTCAGGAAGAAGAATGTAGTTTTGAAGAATCCCCCCCCCCCCTCAGGAGATCAGAGAGATTAATAAATAAACCTGGTTATCAAGAAAGAAATTTTATTTGGAGAGGGGGGAGAAGGGGAAGGGGGAAATATTAAAGGAGGTGGTTACACCACCACAACCCCCACCCAGAGGTGACACAGTTAGTAATGACATCTTAGTAAATGTTATTAAATACACTTTTAATGATTTTAGTATTTATAATTTTAGTGGTATTACAATTGAAAAAGAACATTTTAGCCTTCTTGAAAAAGGTTTTAAATATATACCCTATAAAAAGGGTGCACTTACACAGTCGATATTAGATTTAAAATTGTTTTTTAGAAAGATTACCCTAAATTTATTGCTAACACCTGAGGTGGATACTATGGACAAACAACTTAAGAGAAGAGCTATATTCAATCCACCATTACATCCAAACTGAGTAATTTAGAAAAAACTATGGAAAAAGAATTAAGAAATAGATACAACAAGTTTGGATTTCAGCCTAATTTAACTAACGAGGAAATGAATATTCTACAAACCTTGAGGGATAATCACAAGATTAGAATAATGAAACCCGACAAAGGGGGATGAATAGTTATCATGGATAACATATTGTATGAAGGGAAGATGAATGAAATTTTATTTAACGAGGAAGGGTATACCAACGTATCTATTAATGAAATTAATATTGCTTATAACAAAATTGATATTTGCTTAAAAGATATGTTTTTTGAAGGGTTATTTGATAAAAAAGTTTGATTTTTTAAAAACTGACAAACCTAGGGTCCCTTCTATTTTCGGAATTCTGAAGATTCACAAAAGTGAGATTGATCCCCCCCTAAGGCCCATTATTTCAGCTTATGGCTCTAAAACACATAGTTTGGTTAAGTTTGTGGACAATAAACTGAAAAATGCCTGGATCAAGAAGGAATCAATCTTAAAAGATTCATGGGACCTTCTTGAAGTTATTAACAAGGAGGTTTTATGTGAAAAATTATTTTTTGTGACCATTGATATTGTGGATTTATTTTCATGTATTCCCCACATAGAAGGAATGGAAATGTTTGAGGAGGCTGTATTTCAGGAAGATACCATAGGTCACAATGACAAAATTTTGTGTGTATCACTAATGGACTTGGTTCTTAAACATAATTTCCTAAATTTTTGTGGTGAATTTTATAAGCAAACCAAGGGTGTTGCTATGGGGGCTACTTGTGCCTCCACTTATGCCAACTTAGTATTGGCCAAGTGGGAGGAGTTATTTGTTCTTGATTCTAGATTTTGTTCTTGTTGGAGACTTTACCGAAGATTTTTGGACGATATAGTCATTCTATGGTCCAGGAATATTGAGCAATTAGAGGAATTTAAAGTCTATTTGGGGGAAACTACTCATTTTTTTAAAATTCACCTTTCATGTCTCCACAGAAAAATTACAATTTTTGGATGTGGAAATTTACAAAAGAAATGGTAGATTTGAATCCAAAATATATAGGAAACCTACTTTCTGTAATTCATTTTTACATTTTAAAAGTGCACATACCTATTATTGTAAAAAGAATATTGTGAAGGGACAGTATGTCCGAGGTAGTCGTATGACTAGCCTAGATGATGATTTTAAAGAAGAGTGCAATCTATTAAATAAAATGTTCTTGGAAAGAGGTTACCCCCAAGATTTTATTAACAAAATATACGAAGAAGTTTTGAAAGGGAGAGAAAATAAATTTAAACCCATCTTAGGTAATAGAAACTTAAATAAAAATATTGGTGGTTTAAAAGTAATAGATACAAATAGCCTCACCCCCAAAAAAATGGACCATAGTCACGCTTTAGTCCTTGAATATAATGCCTTTAACAAAAATGTTACTAAACAAGTTATTGAAAGAGAATGGAATAAATTCATTAGTTTAACTGATTTGGACCAGAAAAAATTAAACAATAATGTTAAAGTAGTTTATAAAAATTCACAATCGTTCAAAAATATGTTGGAATATAAAGGCTTTCTAATATCCAACAAAATTAGGAAAGGCACCTTTAAATGCGGACACTTTGGGTATTGTAGTAATATAATAGACAAAGAAAACATTTTTTTGGAAAGTAGGCAGAAATGGATCACAAGCATAGATTATTACAATTGTGAAACCAAAGGTGTGGTTTACCTAGGACTATGCTTAGAATGCAATGCTTTTTATGTAGGCAAAATGGAAAGAGTTTTAAAAAGAAGGATATATGAACATAAATATGAGATATCCACAAAAAAAGAAATTAATGCATTGTACAAACACACCTTAGTTTGCCATAAAGCTAGAAAGATGTGAGAGGCGGACTATGGGAAGAAAAGTTGAAATTAAGGGTGTTATGGTGGCAAATCTCCCTTGATGCAACTAACCCCCCTGGTCTAAATGATTTTATCTCCATCATGCCACTTTTAAAGTTAAGAGCAGGAAAAATATGAATTATTTTTAGTGTTTTTAGTGTATTTATTATTTTAACCAGCAGATGACAGGCTAACATTACATAAATGATTTTTAAAGTGTATTTTATAATATTTAAAATTTATTTTTTACATACCACTTTTAGGATAATACCTATTACTTTAAAGGTGTTTTTACATTATTTATTTGATCTATTTATTTCATGTGAACAGGTCCTTATAACAACAAAAAGGTTGAATTATGAAATAAATGTTTTTTAGAATACATGGGCAGGCAGGCAACATTAACTTATAATTAACTCCTTAATTTTGAGATTGCATTGCTTGGGTAATTGTTTTTTAAGAATTGCATATAAAGGTTGATTCATTTGATGGAGGGTATCTGAAGAAGTCAGTTTGCATAAGATGAAAACGCAATTTTTGTATTAAGGCGTTAATGTGTTTGGGATTGGTTTCGGTGTTAACTTGTGGATTTTAATAATAAAGTACTGTTTTTGACATCTGCGGCTCTGGCAGTTTGGTATTCTACTTCGTTTTTTGTTTTTTTTTGTGTGCCAAATATCCTTTTCGTTTTCGTGATGTGTATATATATATATATATATATATATATATATATATATATATATATATATATATATATATGGTATACCTTCATAAGTTCGACGGCCACATCTTTCAAACTGCTGCCATGAACTGCAAACCATGAAATTCAAAAATCGCGAAAACCAAAGCACTGAATTACAAAACCTCGCCCCCTTTTTGACCCATGGTAGCACTCATTTCAGTGGTAGAGTGAGCAAAAATGTCGAAATTCAATTTTTTATGACATTTAGGGAAGTAGCATGATACAATTCAGCTAAACGGTTCGCATTTAAGCACATTCAGAAATGTGCTTTCAAACATATGATGGTATACTATATATATATATATATATATATATATATATATATATATATATATATATATATATATATGTATATACATATAACCTTAAGAAATTCTGGCTCTTTTGGAAGGAGCATAGATGATAAGCTATTCTCTGTGTTTTGGTCAGTCTTTTATTCATTTAAATCACATTTTGAGTGTTTTCATTCATTGTAAAGTTTTCAGTCAAGCTTCATCAGAAAATAACATAAAATTAACCTACGCTTATTATTTAAATGGTGGGGCAAGCGGGATGGGTTAAGGAGTTCACTAATCCATGAACCCAGGCTTATTATTTAACTGGTGTGGTGATCGGGATATGGGTTAGGGAGTTCTTTAATCTGTGAACCTAGTCTTGTTATTTAGCTGGTGTGGCATGCAGGGGATGGGTTAGGGCATTCTCTAATCTATGAACCTAGGCTTATTGTTTAATTGGTGTAATGAGTGGGGGCTGGGTTAAAGAGTTACTTAATCCATTTAAGGACACTGGAAATGCTCAGGATTTCATTTAGTCTTAGTGGTGTGTCTGCTCCCAATTCTAGCTGCCATTTTAACTCTTTAAATTGTCTGTGTTCCACAGGGGTTCAGTAATCCCTAAGGGATCTGTGACTTTTTCAATTGCTGCAAATTGGAATCTGGAGAACTGGGAGCAGGTCCTACTATGCCTGGCTAGTGTGCTGTAAGGGTTTCACTTCCTGATGGCTCTCAGAAGTTCTTTTATCCGGATCCTAAGTAGTATTGTGTTTTTTCCAATGTAGTATGCTTCACATTGAGAGCATACTCAATGCAAACCACATTGGGTTCTTACAGTTTAAGTGGTCTTTTATGTGAATAACCACCTGTGGGGTGGTGAGCTGTACCATGGGGGTTTGAATGATAAAATTGCACCAGTGACATTTCCTGCATTCATTTTATGACTCTGAGACATATTAGACAAAATGAGTAAAGACCTCATTATTGGATAATTTGCATGTCTCTGAATCATCCTTATCTGCAACAAAACAAATCAGCACTTTCCTACAGTGGTTAACTTTGGCAGCCAATGCATCATTTTGGCACAGACATCCCCCTCATTCACACGCGCAAACACACACACACACACACACACACACACACACACACACACACACACACACACACACACACACACACACACACACACACACACACACACATGAACACATGAACACACGCACACACCTGTCCCTGAGTAGTCAGACTGTCCCCAATGTATCATGTTTTTTTTTTTTTTGCCCAGTCCTTCATAAATCACATATCCTTTCAGTCACTCAACAGTACCCGAAATTAGAGTTTCATACTTCTTATTGTATGTAATAAGCATCATGGTGCTAGAGATGTTGCTCTATTAATAATTTAAATGAGTCCAGGCAATACTGTAAAGATTCTGCTTGGTGTTGTTTAGTTTTCCTCCCAGCTTTGTACTGAAGCTTCCCCCAAATGAGTATGTCCCATATCTTTCAATTGTCTATGTCACAGATTTTTACAATCATTGAATCATGCCAGACATTAGAGTTTCATAATTATTATTATTATTATGTAAAATGACTCTGGCTATGCTAACTGATTAGCATAATAGGTTAATGTCACTTTTTGTATCAAGGGTGAGGATCTGAAACTTTTTCTCCATTTTAACTTATATATTTAAAACATTTTCTAAACACCTATTTTCAATCTTACCACATATGGATCAATTTTTAACGCATTTATCTTTTGTATGATATGAGCATGGAGAATGGTGTCAAAGCCCTTAGCCAGATCAAGACATACCACGTGCAGCCATGACCATTACCTACAACCTCTGTATTCCTTTAAAAAAATACCACTTTATATACATAGACTACTCTTCACAAAATCAAATTCTTAGGGGTCAAGTCTAACAGGATTCTTGATATTACAGTTATGAGGTTAGTCATAATACATTCCATGGCTTTGCAGATGAGGCTTGTAAGTCTGTTTGGTCTGTATCACCAGGGCTGGGTGTAAGACCAACCTTACGAAGGGTGTAACACTCATCACAGCCAAAACCAGCAGCTAAAATTAAGTTAAACAGTTTGAAGACTGCATCTGCAAAAGTATGTTTAACACTAATTATGCAAGCAGGTATATTATCAGGTTCCATGGAGGAAGCATTTTTGGTCTTGCTTAGCACTTTCTGTAAATGATCTATAGAGATAATTAGAAGATTAAGGGATTCATATAGTTTGGGGATTGGAAAAAAAGTCTGATGGATGAAGCTGACACTAAAGTTCTTTGTAAGTATATGGCAATATCTTCTAGGTCAGAATAAGAGCGCCCTTTATGGATATTTTCTGAGCAATTTGGGGTATTATTATGTTTTTTAAGTCTAGGAATATTTGGAAATATCTTCTGCACTTAAGGTATAGGTGCCCCAGTTTATTGACTAGTCAAAAAATTCACTCCAAATAAGGGACTTTATGCTAATAGGGAGATCTTTTTGATCATTGAGGAATCTCACATGGTCATCAAGGGAAAAAAGAAAGTGCTCTTTAACAAGCAATTAGTAAGTAATCCTACCTAGAATGATCTGCAGTTTAGTTCCGTTTGTGAGTCCATAGGGATCTGCCTGTTAAAGTGGAACCTGTGTGTTGAGAGACAGCCGTACATGATTATCTGCAAATATATAGAGCTGAGTATATTTTTCTGTATTATTCTGTATTATAGAGCTAAATTGTTGCTTAGATATCTGTTGTCTTACTGTTCTGCAAATATACAGAGATCTGTATATATTTTTTGGTTTTATAATTTGCACTCTGATTCCTCACATCTCTGTTGAAACTGTCTTCCCCACCTCCCCTCATTTTGGTTTCTATAGCTTGTGTGTTGTTAACTCAAGGTTCCCTTAATTTGACTTAATAGCAACAGCCTGCATTTAAAGTGGAACCTGTGTGTTGAGAGACAGCCTTACAAGACTATCTGCAAATATATAGAGCTGAGTATATTTTTCTGTATTATTCTGTATTATAGAGCTAAATTGTTGCTTAGATATCTGTTGTCTTACTGTTCTGCAAATATACAGAGATCAGTATATATTTTTTTGGTTTTATAATTTGCACTCTGATTCCTCACATCTCTGTTGAAACTGTCTTCCCCACCCCACCCCCTCATTTTGGTTTCTATAGCTTGTGTGTTGTTTATTCAAGGTTCCCTTAATTTGACTTAATAGCAGCAGCCTGTATTTAAAGTGGAACTTGTGTGTTGAGAGACAGCCTTACAAGACTATCTGCAAATATATAGAGCTGAGTATATTTTTCTGTATTATTCTGTATTACAGAGCTACATTGTTGCTTAGATATCTGTTGTCTTACTGTTCTGCAAATATACAGAGATCAGTATATATATTTTTTTGTTTTATAATTTGCACTCTGATTCCTCACATCTCTGTTGAAACTGTCTTGCCCACCCCCTCTCATTTTGGTTTCTATAGCTTGTGTGTTGTTAACTCAGGGTTCCCTTAATTTGACTTAATAGCAGCAGCCTGCATTTAAAGTGGAACCTGTGTGTTGAGAGACAGCCTTACAAGACTATCAGCAAATATATAGAGTTGAGTATATTTTTCTGTATTATTCTGTATTATAGAGCTACATTGTTGCTTAGATATCTGTTGTCTTACTGTTCTGCAAATATACAGAGATCAGTATATATATTTTTTGGTTTTATAATATGCACTCTGATTCCTCACATCTCTGTTGAAACTGTCTTCCCCACCCCTCTCATTTTGGTTTCTATAGCTTGTGTGTTGTTAACTCAAGGTTCCCTTAATTTGACTTAATAGCAGCAGCCTGCATTTAAAGTGGAACCTGTGTGTTGAGAGACAGCCTTACAAGACTATCTGCAAATATATAGAGCTGAGTATATTTTTCTGTATTATTCTGTATTATAGAGCTAAATTATTGCTTGGATATCTGTTGTCTTACTGTTCTGCAAATATACAGAGATCAGTATATATCTTTTTGGTTTTATAATTTGCACTCTGATTCCTCACATCTCTGTTGAAACTGTCTTTCCCACCCCCTCATTTTGGTTTCTATAGCTTGTGTGTTGTTAACTCAAGGTTCCCTTAATTTGGCTTAATAGCAGCAGCCTGCATTTAAAGTGGAACCTGTGTGTTGAGAGACAGCCTTACAAGACTATCTGCAAATATATAGAGCTGAGTATATTTGTCTGTATTATTCTGTATTATAGAGCTAAATTGTTGCTTAGATATCTGTTATCTTACTGTTCTGCAAATATACAGAGATCAGTATATATTTTTTTGGTTTTATAATTTGCACTCTGATTCCTCACATCTCTCTTGAAACTTTTCCCCATCCCCCTCCCTGTTCTTGGTTGTAGTTTAAAATTGGTGGCTTTTGCAGTGCCCACCCCACTGTAGATTTGATCTAGGACACTCCCCCAGTCCCAACTCTTTACTGCATTCTACCTAATAAACCCTTTCTGCACTTGCTTTTAGTCCTTTTTTAGTTTAATAACATTTTTTCAAACTGTGTGTGGACTAATATTGCTACATACTCAAGTGTGCCAGCTTGCACTGCATGTGAATTGTTTTTACTACTGTTTTTGCTACTTTTCTGAAAAAAAAAATTGTAAGCCTGTTTCCTACCTTTCCTGTAATTAGTGTTCCAGATACAGATTTGCTGTATCCAGGACTATTTGTAAGCTTCTGAGCCCCCCAAGCCTTTCTGTGTTGGTGGGAAGCCTTCTAGCTTATCAGTGGGAGTCGTAAGCACTAGGTAACCTGTCTACCACATAAGGAGGGGTTCTGGCCCAGAATTTGTAGTTATTGGCCATTTGGGTGGTCTTCCATCTCTCTCATCTTACTGAATTGAAGGCCTGCATTTGCACTTGTTTCTGTCCTGTAACTCCAGGGCCCATCTCATTTGCTCACTGAAAAAAATATATATATCTGCTTTTACTGTATTTGTGTTTTTTCCTACTTTAGTTTGCTTTTGCACCATCTTAAAAGTACTCAATTGTATTTATTACTGCTTGGTGTAACTCATTCTAAGCCTTTTAGTTTAAGCACTTGGGCTTCAAACCAGTTGTTTTACATTAAGAAGGTTTGTGGTCTGCACTGTAGTGGCAGAACAGGTAGCTTACATCCTTCTAAGTTGGGAACTGCTGATTGAGGGCTCAGTGTCTGTTATTCTAAAAGTGTATTAATTCTGGTTTAAGCACTTGGGCTTCAGGCCAGCTATTTTACATTAAAAGGGTTCATGGTCTGCACTCTTGTGGGAGGAGAGGCTAGACTCTGCCCTTCTGAGCTGGGAATTTCTGGTTAAAGGCTTATAGTGCCTGCATATTTGAACTGCTTCTTACTGAAATTGGTACACCTTGTTTGCTGTAGCATAGACTAGATCCAGGCCTGCTGAATTTAGCTTTGTTTGTATAACTTGAGCACTAATCCAGGCATTCTTTAAAGTATTAAATTGTATTTATTACTGCTTGGTAGTAACTTGATTAAAGTGTAGCTATCATTCTAAGTCTTTTGGATTAAGCAATTCAGCTTCAGACCAGTTGTTTTACATTAGGAAGGTTTGTGGCCTGTACTGTGGTGGCAGGACAGGTAGCTTACATCATTCTAAGTTGGTAACTGCTGATTGAGGGCTCAGTGTCTGTTATTCTAATAGTGTATTAATTCTGGTTAAAGCACTTGGGCTTCAGGCCAGTTGTTTTACATTAGGAAGGTTTGTGGTCTGCACTGTAGTGGCAGAACAGGTTGCTTACATCCTTCTAAGTTGGGAACTCCTGATTGAGGGCTCAGTGTCTGTTATTCTAAAAGTATATTAATTCTGGTTTAAGCACTTGGGCTTCAGGCCAGTTATTTTACATTAAAAGGGTTCGTGGTCTGCACTCTTGTGGGAGGAGAGGCTGGACTCTGACCTTCTGAGCTGGGAATTTCTGGTTAAAGGCTTATAGTGCATGTATATTTGAACTGTTTCTTACTGAAATTGGTACACCTTGTTTGCTGTAACATTGACTAGATCCAGGCCTGCTGAATCTAGCTTTGTTTGTATGCTTGCTGTTTGTTTGCTTGTTATTTCCCTGAAACGCTAATTCCACCTAAAACGTGGCTTTTCAGCGCTTCCGTGGATCTCTAGTGATATCTGCATTGCTTACTGTACTTATTTCCTTGTTTCACTTGAAAGAAAGTTACCGTTTGTCATTTTTGCATTTAAGTTACCTGTAACATTGCATTTAAGTTACCCGGCACTTGCTCACTAAAGCAATTATATAAGTCAGCACTAAAAAATTAAAAGCACTACACCCTCACAAACTCCCCTTGAGTACCTTGTTCCCCATTGGCCCTTTTTTCAGTTATAAAGGAATTCCCAATACTATTCTAGCATGTCCAAAGGTAAGGTGTCAATCTCCTCTCCGGTCCAGCTGGTGAATCTGGGAATCTTGAGGCAATGTTACAACTGCCTCATGTACACAGACAACCCTCTCCTCCTCCCAACAAATTCCAACACATGTGAGAGATGCAACCATATAGCCATACTGGAGGCTAAGCTCTCTCAACTCAGTACTGGTGAAACCAGTCAGGAGGAGAAGGAAACCACACTCACTACAATTCCAGTCTCACATAGACCTACCAGGACAGCAAACCAAACACATAAACACACAAAAACATACTCGGAGGCTTTAAATAAAAATCTGCCTAAGCAGCAGAGACCTCCAAAGCAGACACCCAAGCAACCGCTACCCCAAAACAAAACACGTGCAACACATAGCTCTCAAAACCAGTGTGCTGAACAGTCACAGCCCTTAAGGCTAAACAACACACCTGATACACTTGTAATAGGTGACTCTATCATCAGGCACACTGACATCCCGCTCACCAGGCTGAACAAGGAGAAGGTCACGGTGAGCTGCCTGTCAGGCGCTAGGATCCGCCACATAACACAAGCACTCAGGTCACTCCAAGGCAAGTACAAATATGACTCAGTCATTGTCCATGCTGGTGTGAATGACCTGAGATGTACCTCCCTGGACTACATGAAAAGAGACATAGAGGAGCTCTCTGAGCATGTAGCCCAGGCTGGTATGACACTGAGCTTGAGTAGCATCTTACCCTCACCAAGAATGATGCCACAATATGAAGACAAGATGATCAATTTCAACAATTGGCTTAAGTATTGGTGTCATTCAAAGGGGATCCAATGCCTGTCAGCCTGGGATGACATGCTCGACAAGCCACGATGCTTCGCTAGGGATGGCTTGCACCTGTCACCCCTGGGCTTTCGGATATTGGCAAAGGCTCTTGCTACCCCCATAGTGCCTTTTTTAGGCAAAGCTCAAAAGACAAACCCACCTCCATAGGTATCAAAAGGGATAAGAAACTAAGTAATGCTACTCAATGCCAGAAGTCTAAACCTCAAGATGCATGCACTCAAAACTCTCCTTAGCATGGAGAACATCGATATCTGTGCAGTAACAGAAACCTGGTTTAAGGCTGCAGAGAGCACCCCAACACTACCAGGTTATACCTCATACCATGCTTTTTGGCCCCAAAACCTGGACCGAACCAAAAAAGGAGGGGGAGTATCAATATTCATCAAAGATACCTACACTTCCAGGTTGGTGGCACAGCACGAAGCATCAGAGACTATTCATGTGCAACTAACAGTGGGTAAAACTGCCTTCCAGTTTATAGCCTGCTACAGTCCACCCTCCCAAACCCAGGAACCTCACTCAGCCTTCCTGAGAACACTGGAAAATATGAAGGTCTCTCCAAACACCATTATATTGGGTGACTTCAACTACCCAAACATAGACTGGGAGCATTACTCTAGCTCCAACACCCTAGCCCAAAGGTTCCTAGAATTTATAAACTCAAATTCTATGGAACAACTTGTTACCACTCCCACAAGCGGGGAAAACATATTGGACCTGATCATCACCAACATGAGGACTCTATGCTCCAGAACAGAAGTGTATCCCTCACTGGTAAGATCAGACGATAAACTAATCTCACTGGATATTCACATCCCGACTCCACCCCCTGCCCTGAAAACCACAGTGAAAAACTTCTCTAAAGCAAATTTCACACTCCTCAAAACTGAGGTGGAATCCTTCAAAGCCCCCGGGCCTGTGGAAAATACGGCCCAGACCACAGAATCCTTTATAAACACATTCTATGAACACCTTCAGGAATACATGGATCATGCAATCCCAAATAAAACCAAGACCCAATCCGCCAAAGGCAGACGTCCTGTCTGGTGGACCCCAGCCATAAACAAACTATACAATAGAAGGAGGAGGCTACTACATGATACAGCAAAATCCCAAAAAGGGAAGGCATCTCTGATCAGTATTAGCAAAAAAGTACGGGCACTCATAAAATCATCTAAGGCCAGCTTCAAGAGAAAAATTGCACAGGACACTAAGGATAATCACAAGGCTTTCTTTAGTTATGTTAGGAACCTGGGTGGGAATTCCAAGATATGCTCAGAATTAGTCCAAAATGACAAAAAATACACTGAACCCACAGACATTGCCAACATCCTAGCTGACAGGTTCAGCACAAACTCCCCTCCCCTCCCAACCAAAAGGGCAAATATTTATTCCAGCAAAGTGCTGCCCCCCTGACATCTCAGTTGCTCAGGTGAGAGCTGCCCTCTCCAAAGTAAAAAACACAGCATCAATGGGACCAGATGGTGTCCCGGGCTGCGTCCTACATGAACTCCAAGAAGAGCTAAACCCAAACATAAAACTACTGTTCAATCTCAGCCTTACTACAGGATATGTACCCAAAGAGTGGCATACAGCAACAGCGGTCCCTCTCCACAAAGGTGGTGCCTCAACAGATCCTGGAAACTATCACCCCATAAGCCTGACTAGCTTGGTCTGCAAAGCTATGGAAAGGATCACCATGGACCTCATAAATAAAGATATTGGGGACCTACAGACACTGGATCCTACCCGGTTCAGCTTTGTTAAGGGCAGATCCTGCCTCTTAAACCTGGTTGATTTCTTTGAAACAGTCACCAAGGCCATAGACGAGGGTAAGGTGGTCCACACAGCCTAGCTGGACCTCGCAAAAGCCTTCGATACAATACCCCACTCGGGCATTATAGATAAGCTCACCAGCTTAAATATAAACCCCTATGTCACTAGATGGGTTGCAAACTGGCTCAAGGACAGAACCCACATGGTTAGAATTGCTGGAGCCATGTCAGACTCCAAACCAGTTACAAGTGGCATCCCACAAGGCTCAGTCCTGGGACCTCTCTTGTTCGGTATATATTTCTCGGAGGTACAGGCCAACACGGAAGGACTGTGGCTGACCAAGTTCGCAGATGACTGCAAACTGGGCGCCATAATCGACTCTCCAGCCGACACAAGCATCCTCCAAAAGTGCCTCATAGAAACAGACAACTGGTGCCAGAGTCATGGCCTCAAGCTAAACGCCAAAAAGTGTATAGTCATCCCCTTTGGCAAAAACAAAGTGCCCACAAATTACCACATAGGTGGTAATCCATTAAGTACAGAAGAAGTAATTAGGGACCTGGGGACCCAAGTTGATAGCAATCTCTCATTTGACAACCACGTGGCCAAAGTGGTTAGAAAAACATTTTATATAGCCCACCTAATCATGAAGGGATTCACATCAAGATCAGGGGAGGTCATCGTGCCTCTTTACTCATCCCTCATCAGGCCATAATTGAGTACAATGCCCCTTTTGTGATGTATCTTACCAGACACCTGCGGCAACTGGAAAGACCCCAAGGGTACCTTACCAAGAGGATCAAAGGGCTCAAACAGATGCCATATGCTGCCTGATTAAAGAAACTCCAGCTCTACTCAGTGGCATACCGCCTGCTCAGAGGCGATCTGTGCCTGACGTATAAAGCCATGTCCAACCCTGAATTAATGGACATGCTGCACCTCAGAAAATCCAAATCCCATTGAGCTATGCGCTCGAGAGACTTGATCCTCAGCACTGAAATAAATAGGACATGCTGGAGGGACAGATTCATAACCCAGAGGCTCCCTTCACTCTGGAATAAAATCCCAGTCCAGGTTAGGCAGAGTCCCTCATTGACTCTCTTTAAGAGGAATCTTGATGAGTGGATGGGAGATCATAGGTTTACCCCGGGTATCACTTCTGTGTCACTGTTAGACAGAGGCACAGTATACTAACCTCAAAAAAGAGCATAAATTAATTTAAAATAGGTGGCGAAAGCCAAACACACTCTGGCTAGGCTTATAAATGCCCTAGGGCAGAGAGTCTAGTATGAACCTATGAACCTATGAACCTATGAAATAATACACTCAATGACAAGTAGAAAGACTCTGTCACAGTTACCATGGGATATGAAAGCATGAAAAGTACAAATGAGGGAATGCTGTCTTTACATTCAAGCCAAGTTTCATTAAATACGCAGACATTGATATTTTCCAAATGCAGGAAAGGTTGCCTCAAGATCAGACGATTTATAGTTTAGACTTCTGACAGTAAGAAGAACAATCAGAATGCAATGATTTGAGGACTGTTATGCTAGTTAAGAAGTTTATGGTTTTAGTGTTATTTTGCTATCCCTGCTACATGCATTCCCATTGTGTAAAGATCAGCCATTCTTTTCACAGGGGATTGCAAATTAACACTTAATTGGAAAATAATAACACTGACTTTCCTTTAATGATGCTTTATCAATAATCAGCTAACTAGAAAGCAATAATAAATATCTAACTGGAAAATAATTTATACCTAATGGAAAAAAATGCCTTTGACTTGTTAAGTTTTCTCTGGCCCAGCAGTTATCAGTTCAGGAAAAACTTCTTTCTATCATGCAAGTTACCCCCCCCCCCCATCCCGTCTTCCACAGCTGAATGTAGGAGTTCTTTGGATTAGTTTCTGCGATCTGTAATAAATTAAACATTTTTTTGACATCCTGCTTCTTGAATTACTGACACTGGGAACTACAGGCCCCCAAACTCTGGTAATGACTAGTGATAATTTTGATAGCATTGCTCTTTTATTATATGCTTCGTCAGTTAAAATTACAATAACTTCTGACTTATTCATATCCAAGACATCATAGGTTTGTTAATTAAAATATTTTCTGATCACTCCTCTCCATGTCATAAATAACAGCAGCAACATCTTTTACTTCAACTAGATCGTTTTTCCCCCATTTCATAAATGTAGGAAAATACATCTGGCAAACTTTGTATGGAAAATTAAATATTTTTTTTCTCTTCCTCTTCCTATTCAACAACAGCTGCATCGTAATTTCTCTGCATCATCCTCATTCCACTGTCAAATGGAAGTGAATCTCTCCACTCAGATAGGAAATATTCTTTCTCAAAATATTGGCCAGATTTCTTCTAATCTGTAAAAACAACACTTCAGGTGTCCCCTGAAAACAGGCCAAAATCCATTGGGAAGCTAGATGACAGAATTGATTAGATTTGATTAGAGTAGACAGGTAAACAGATGGACAGAAAGACATAATAAGAGACAATGGTTAACAATGTGCTTTACCAGTTACCTAAATAAATTGCTAAGCACATAATTGTAAGTACTATCACTAGAATTCTCATTGGGATGCATTAACAAGTGTGTACACTTTGCACTTAGCCTACACCATTACTTTTTTATTAGCACAATGAGCAACAGTGCTCATTGAATATGCATGTTGCTAAGGAAGGCTATACATTTGCTAGCACCTTTTCATAGCTAGCAGAAGTGTTAACATACACAAGAAGATGCACAGAAGTTCGAGCACACAATGTAAACAAAAGTTGTTGCCTGTAGGAAACTTAGTGAGCAGGCATGCATGGACAGCTGATACAAAGCAAGAGTAAGTTTACTGAAACAATTAAAATGTAGGGGAAACTAAACATGGAAACTGTACTCATATAATGCAATTAGTACACAAATAAGAAGCAGAGGAAGGTAAATGTAGAAACTGTATTCATATAATGGGATTAGTGCAGAAATAAGAAGCAGGGTAGGCTACACAGGGAAAATGTATCTCAAATAATTAAAATGAGATTATTTCGCAAAGAACATTGTTAACATAAATAGTTTGTACTGATTTAATAAAATTTAATCCTGTTAACTTTATTGACCCATATACTTAAATAAAACTAGGCAAGCTGACAAAGTATGTGAGAGGGACACAAAGCAACAGTGCAACAAAGGGGAGTTAATTTTATATTAATGCCAATAAAATGCTGACATGGGATAACAGCAAGGATAGTAGATACACTGTATATCGGATGTGTCTTCAGGTATTTATTTGTGCTAACCAACAGCACTGTTGTATTTACCACTGCATCATACAGTATATACATGTGAGGAAGTGAAGCCTACAGCTGCTGTGTCAAGGGGGTCTACTTTACATACTCAAAACACGGAAAACCTGAATCCACAGCATGACACATAAAGAGCGAACCACAAATACGTCGAATGCACTAACGTGTGAAATTTAAAACCTCGGACTGTCATAGTCGGCCAACCCACCACCCGCAACACACTACCTACCCAAATACAATAAAAAAAACCACATACATACACTAACCAAAACCCTACTTCTAACCCTAAATTAAAGCACCAAAACCCTACTGCTAACCCTACACTAACCCCACATACACAACTATCTATGCACTACCCTTAACCCCTCCCTAACCCTAAGGTCCGCAACTACCGCACACTTCCCCTATGGAGCTATACCCAAACAAACTAAATATTCCACACACATACACTTAACAAAACCCTACACTAAACCTTACATACATTACCTACACAAAACCTTACATACACTACCTACCTATGCACTTACCTTAACCCCTCCCTAATCCTAAGGTCTGTAACTATCTCACACTTATTTTACAGAGCTATACCACAGATGGGCCAACTATGCAAATTCAATATTTCCACTTTCGCAGTTTCATTCGTTTGACGTATTTGCGGTTCGCTCTTTACATGTCGCACTATTCTGATTTGGGTTTTACAGCTTTCGAGCACTTAAAGTAAACCCCAGAAAAGGACATATCTTTCCACTTGTTGCCACTTGCAACCTTAGAAAGGGGGCATTTTAACTTTTAATATGTATGAGCCAAGCATGTGTTTTATAGATAATAATATAATAACAATGATAACACAGAAATTTTCAGTTGCCACTATATATGTTCATTGGCGCACTCAGTGATATTTGTGTTACTGACATAATTGTACAGAGACTACCTTTCTAAACATGTGTGGCAGATATATTAAAGTACTCTGCCATTGGAATGTATGTTATGGGAGAGATCAAAAGTTAAATAAACTACATCCACACAACTGATGTTAGAACATACATATAGGTTAAAGAATTATAAGGCTGTCATTCCCAAATGTGTATGAAGGAAAAAATAGTGACAGTTTTAGGGCAGTGTACATGCCTGTGACACTGTGGACACATTCAGAAGAGTTAAGGTCACTTATGCAATCATAACAATAATGTTATTAAGGAATGAAAAAAGCCTTTGTTAAGCAACTTGCATGTTGTGAATGTTAGAAAGTTAGTTACTATATGCTCATGTTGTGTATGTATGTAGCAAAATATAGAAGGACCTGACACATACCACAGATATGTCACATTGACCAGGATGTAAACAGAATAATGATCTGGTATACATATTAACATTTCTCTAACTACAGTAGATGTGACAAACATACATGCAAAATGTATCATGCTAAGG
Organism: Protopterus annectens; assembly: GCF_019279795.1. Taxonomy (NCBI): domain Eukaryota; kingdom Metazoa; phylum Chordata; order Ceratodontiformes; family Protopteridae; genus Protopterus; species Protopterus annectens. The sequence continues at coordinate 396,656,499 of NC_056733.1, forward strand.
TGGCACATGTGATTATGTCCATAAATCATGCTATAAGTTACATGTAGTTGGCCCACTAACAAAAAGGCTGCATTTCTGAAGGTCATGATGCATGTCACTTTACATATGCTGTGTATATCACAAATGGATAGGATGCCTACATGAGACATGAGAAAAATAAAATGACATGGCAGCATTATGACAGTGATAAATCAGTTAATGGGCAAAAGTAGCAGCCAGTAGTGTCAGGTTACATTTAATTGTGATTCTGATGCATTATTGTTACTGTAATCAGTGATATGATGTGGCAAGCCTGGTGTAAGTGCCACACCTGACGTGTTGACTTGATTCAGTGTATTAAATTACTGATATGAGTGCAGTATATTGCAATGTATATCTAACCCTGAAGTGAGCCTTATTAACACATACACTGCCCTGTGAGAAATGTTATTATCCCCCACCCACAGATCACTAACTTCACTGTGCGGACGTTGGCAAAGCCAACATCCCAGATGCTAATTCAATTAAGTTTTGACAAATAATGACAAATGACAGCATTTATCTTATGACATTCATTACTTAAAGGTCTCTTAGCTAAATAGGTTGCATCTACTACATCCTTATACTGGACATGCTCACAAGGAAAAAAAAACAAACTATCATAACAGCAAGGAAACAATGCAAACATGCAAGAAACACTAAGCCCTACAGTGGAAATAAATTAATTACAGTCATGCATGCATGTTTGTATGAAGACATGCAATACAGGTAACTGTTATATGGAAAATAAGTGATGATCCTATGAGCAATCACTGATACAATCAACATTTGCATCTTGCTTGACTGAAACACATGCCAGGAAAAATATCAGAGAGCTGTACATCACCCACTGATGCCACACAAATACTGGTTGTGTCATAAAGAACACACATGAAGGGCTTACATCACTATCCTATTGTAATGGGCATTGCTTCCAACATGGATTTTGAGACATAAAAAAACGCTTCCCTTTTATTGTGCCGTATCTTCACTCCTTGCCTAATGCACAACCATCTGTCATAAGTGCCTGACAGACAGATGTTACCAGACTCAAACCCCTGCCAATCATGCTAAACACTCTACAGATCTATATATTAACTGCATCTGCCACTGGAGATAGCAATGAAGATTGTGCCAAACAACACAAATCAAGATATGAAGTAAAAAGAGTCTTTTGAGAAAATTTGTTCAATGCAAATTTGTTTCAGTGAGGAAAGTGAGGTAGCTAGGTTAATGTGCACAAAACTGTGTCTAATATCAATTTTGGCTGGCCAAGCCCCTAATTTCTGTTCACCTTGTTCTCTGAACATACAGTCCTAGACTCAAACCATAGTCTATATGCATAGATATGCTATACAAGGCTGTATTAACTGCATGTACCACAGGAGCACTCTGAATGCCTATTTGACTGTCAATAAATCCAAATGTGTCAAAAGGTGTTTGACCACCATGAAAATGGATGGAAATAAGTTGATGCAATTTTTTTATGTGTCACATGAATACATTTGGCATAATGATGTCCTTTGCTGCAATTGAACAGCAACCTATGTAAGTCCACAAGCTGAAAAAATGCATACTAATCACATGGACTACAGACAATGTTTTAGCACAACTATGATACACAACCTATGTGAAGTCATGACAGCATACTGTGTTGTGAAAAAGTTGTTTGAGGTAAAAATAATGGGTGATACCACTCCCACTTTAATTGTATACATGAAAAATGTGGTGGATGTTATTCTGGTATGGCACTATACTAAAACAAACTGATATAACACAGTCACTGTGGGGTTTGAACACCTACCTATGTCACCATATAAGTTACAAGATATTGCGTTAACTGAATTGAGATGCTCAACCTATTGATGCATTTTCTAATGTTAAACACTGAAATGCTAAATGGTGTTTGTTATAATCATTGTTGGATGAAGGAAAATGGTATGACTCAAGAGCTGTTGGGACTTAAACATTAATAAAATTGAGTAGTACCACCTGGGGATTGAACACATGAGAACAAGAAGGATAAAATATTAACCTTTGCTTGTTAACATTCAATGTCACAGGATAACTTATTTTTTTTTAATTTGGTAATAGAGATATACTCATTTCAGAATGAACAGAGATATTTAAGAGTTGCCTATATATATATATATATATATATATATATATATATATATATATATATATATATATATATATATATATGTAACTTTAAGTAGTTATTGGACTGCATTTCTATGTAAAAAGTAATATTTGTGGTTGCAAATACATTTCAGATGCAAGGAATTGCATGACCTAAGTAATACACATTGGAGTATGTTACATGCATACTTCACAAGACATATTTTCCTAAACTCATATTTATGATATGCAATGAGTTGTAATAACAAAACTATTGTGCACACCATCACAGGGATTCATGAAGCTTGTGCCAGGCGCAGGCATAGCGTAGGCGGAATAATGCCAAATATGGCCGTCGAGTGATTCAGGTATGATCCAATACCACGTGCACTGCCAGCGTACGCCAGAACTGCTCAGCCCTCGTCATAGGTATGCTAATCACCCCATGTGCAGTGTTGCACCATGCAAATGAAGGCAGATAGTGATTCATGAAGTGGTGCAGGTGTAGCATAAGCCCACGGAAATGTAAACCAAAAACACGGTTTACATTTTCCCAAACAGAACATCGGAGCTATGGAAGCGGACTAGACTCATGTATTACAAAGTTAACATATGCCAATGGCTAAATACACAGCCAATGGCATAAGAAAAGATGCACAACACCTAAAAAACAACATTTAATGTCATGTCCACAGTAACGCACAGTACAACCGCAGGGCATGTGTGCGCAAACTGGAACATAAAGAAATTATATAAAAATGTCATAAAATCGCAATGTAATACAAATAAGGTGTACACCATAATACACAATGGTAGGCATGGAACATCACAACCAAGGTGCAAGGGTTGCTAAGGGCCTGCAACAGTGTTCGGCGCGGTAACTATGAATTAGTAGTCAATGCCATGCAAATGAGGCAGATAATACTGAATCGCAAATGTCCCGCCGGATGAAGGTTGTTCCATACGGCGCAGTGCTATAACACTGAGGAGTGGCTCAGAGGAGATACATGACATCAGCAGAGGGGTGTGCCACCGTAGCAGTAAGCACATTGGATCAATGTAAATCTGGCCTGGCCGTTGCTAAGCAAAGCTGCAGGACAGGGGTGGGAGGAAGGTATAGAATCGTTTAGCTGAGAGCACACATGGTGCCCAAAAGCGCATGAGTACGGGGATGAAAACGTGCCCGAAACCCAGCAAGCGGATGCACGCGGTGCGAACAATATCACAAACAGGAAGGTCAGGGGAAGAAAAGAAGGAAATGCTGAAGTAGGGTAATTGGAGTACTAATGAGCAATCAACACCAATCAACTCACGGCGGCCAATCGATGGCAGCTGACAAGTCTGCTCGCAGAAACCTGCAAAACAGGATAGGGGAGGCATTGGAATGCAAAGAAAGGAGGGGAGGCATTGGATTGCAAAGATAGGAGATCTGTCATAGCAGAGCAAAGCAAACCGACAGTAGACCGGCAATAGCACACATTACACAAGATACGCCAGGTCTAGGAAAGTACAAATGAAATCAGGCTGCTGGATGCATGCCAGAAAATGGTAGGTGGAACGTGCAGAAATGTAAAGGGAAGGTCAAGAGGTAATCCACGGCAACCAAATGTAATTCAACACCAAAGGCACCACAATAGTAGTTCCAGTAGTAAAACACATAAGACACCCTGTAGCTATGAATGTACATACACACTCTATGACATCATCAGTGTTCACAGCACAATAGTATAAAGTGTGAAAGCACCCTACACACACCTGTGTATTCCCAAACACTGCACCATAGGTGTAAACACACAGGGAACTTTTAAAATGTACATGTTGGGAGCTGCCACAGCTGTGATTCATCACCATGTGTTAGAGACTGACGGTGTTGTGGAGGATGATGCCGACAACCACAGCAGGACCTGGAGGAGGAGAAGAGTGTACAGACCAAGGGTAACCTACCAGGGGCTACATGATCTGGAGATAGTAGAGCATTACAGGGTGGACAGGGACATCTTACAGCAAATAGTGGAGCTGTGCCGGCCACGCCTGAGAACCAGAAACAACAGAGGGGAACCCATCCCAGTGGACACAAAGGTATGTGTAAGCATGCGAATACTAGCCACAGGTACCTTTCAAAGGCCAACTGGAGATATAATGGGGATCTCACAGGCATCAGCATCCAGGGTACTACACCAGTTCCTGGATGCCATGTTACCACATGCCAATGAGCATATATACTTCCCCCGAACTCAGGAGGAGTTGGCCAGCAATATGCATCACTTCCACCGTGTGGCACACTACCCGGAGGTACTGGGTGCGATAGACTGCATGCACATACAAATCAAGTCACCAACAGGTGAGCATGGTAGGCGCTACATAAACCGCAAGGGATTCCACTCCATCAACTGCCAGGTTGTGTGCAATGCCCAGGGCATTATCATGGATGTGTGTGCTGGCAGCCCTGGAAGCTACCATGACTCCCATATCTGGCATGCCTCACAGCTGTATCAGGTATTTGTCAGGGGGGACATCCCACATGGCCACCTTGTGGGGGATGCTGGCTATGCACTGAAGCCATGGATGATGACTCCCATCAGAAATGCACACACACTCATGCAAGAACGCCATAATGAGGCACATGCACAAACCAGAATCATCATAGAGCGTGTGTTCGGGATGCTGAAATCACAGTTCCGGTGCTTGGACACATCTGGTGGAGCCTTGCAGTACTCTCCAGGCACGTGTGCCCACATCATCATAGTATGTGCCATGCTACATAATATGATCCTGCAGAAACAGCTGCAGCAGGGACAAAATGGTGAAGGCCCTCATAGCCCACCACAATTGCCAAGGCCATCACAGGCACAGAGGGATACAGACCATGAACACACTGTGCCAGCCCCAGTAGGCAGATGGAGGCATGCCCAATATGCCTACGCCTTGGCAAAGAGGGAAAGTATAGCACATACTCTGACAGTGTAGGCCCCTACAGACTGACACACCTCTCCACCTGCACACACAGTAAAATGGATGGCACACAAACACGACCACCTGTAAATTGTAATGTATAGGTGGCCCACTGTGTGAATCCTACATAGGCAGCCCTCAAACATTGTACACACAACAGCTACTGGAACACGGAATGTCAACACCTGAACAGTACATGCGCCTATCAGCATATGGTGGTGCTGTGTGTATAGGTTCCCAGGTACATCGGTAGGTACATGGACGATTGTCAGAGGCCATACACCAAACAGGGCAAACAGTGTCCGCTGTCCCCACAACATCGAGTAACCAACTGTCGCTTAGAGGAGCAGAGGCAATCATGGGAGCACATGTGTGTAAGCACTGTTCTGCACACACTCAGCACGGAGTCCCTGCTGCATTAATGAGGGGCTCCACATAATATAATCATGGATGTTGTGTCAAGGCATGGGGTGTACCCATGAGAGGTATCCGTCACCCCAGCATGCTCCACATACGGTCGTTTGAAGGTGTAGCACAGTATCGTGTGTTGCTCACTGTGATATACATACGCAATGCCGGAGCACATCCAGTAAACATCACATGGACATACCATTAACTGGACTCATCAATATGTAAACTAACTGAGTTACCCATGTGAGTGCAGTATGGAGTAACAGCCGTAGTATACTCCACGTACAAAATGCCATAACACGTGTACAAATCCCAGATGACCATGTGTTAAATGCAGTGACCGTCGTGCATGTTCCCGATCCCACGTCCTGCAAGGGATGTAACGTAATCCCGAAGGCACGAGTAATGCATGTTGGATGCAGGTCATCAGATCATGTTTAGCACACGTTAGTGGGAGTATGCATTGCCCACTGCTGGTAAGTGACGTTTAAATATGACTATATGGATATGCGCGAAACAGGGATAAGCTTCTCCAAATATCGCGCAGATCACGGTCAATGATGTCCAAAACAGGTGAAACCAGCATTATTCACCTCTGTACTAATAGCGCCTGCTCTGAAGGGTAAAACGACCACTGCCAGGTGTAGAACATGCAATCATGTATAGAATCACCTCACACTATTGCTAGCCAAGATGTACCTATGGTAGGGTTGCCACCTCATCAAATGACCAATGTGGGACATACGTCAGATGTCTGCAGGCCGACACATACACCCGGCCAGTAGGAAAATCAGAACTACACTGTTTTGCCTAGATAAAAGCTCATTCTTGTAATGTTTACTTACTTATTCTGTTTCCATAACATATAGGTGGTTCAGATACAGAATAACTGTTTTATGCAACTATTACATAAACTATAGGAAATAAGTATGTTCTAAAATCTCAGGACATTTGCCATGTTTACAAATATTTTGCAGGGCACAACTGCCCAAAGAGAGACTGTCCCTCGCAGAGTGGGACATCTGGTAACCCAAACCTACGGCAGGTGTGTAATGTGACAGGTACAGACACAAACGTGCGGAGTGCAGGAAACAGTATGCACCAACAAGTACACAATGAAAGGTGTAGCTTGCCTGTCACTTTCCCCGTTATATATATATATATATATATATATATATATATATATATATATATATATATATATATATATACACATATATACATATATATAATACAGATAGAAAGGGCGATAGAGTGATATATGTTGATATATACAGATTCAGCTATATCTGCAAATATATATAGATAGGTCAACGACATTCATAACACCTTGGAGGTACAAATAAATAGGATACCACCAACTATGGAATGTGTAACATACCAACATGCGTAACCACGAGGCTGAAAGACTGAAAGAACACAGTACCGGAACAGTACAACCGCGAGTAATAGTATGATGATATGAATGAACATTTAGTTACCTCTGCCGGTGTTGCGGTCCACGTCGGTACTGTGTTCAACTGTGTTTGTGAGTTCCGTAGTCTGTGTATGTGTGTGTTGAGGGTGCCGTGTATGTCTCCGTGTGACTGTAATGTGTGTGTGTGTGTCCACATCATGTGTCTGTTAGTGCCTACTCTGAGGTAAATCATTACGGTAGGTGTGGGTATAGCTAGCCATAGGCATATGGTTACCACCTGTCCCACATTAGGAGGGACAGCCCCTCCCTGGGCAGGTGTGTCCTGACATAAAACATTACAAAGGGCAAATGTCTGAGATCGTAGGACATTAATATGTCCCATATATAATGTAATAGTTGCATTAAATAGTTATGCCTGTATGTAAGAAACGAAAATGTTACATGCAATATGATAAGTAGCCAAAGTCCCACAACAATAGGTATGTATTGAGGATAAAAGTATGTGCTATCCTGTGTACTGACCATGGCTATGTGTTGGCCTGTAACCACTGCTGTGTGTCCCACAAGTGTCCAACAATGGCCATATGAAAAGGTGGCAACCCATGGCAAAGAGGTTCTGTTACCAACACAACCACAATGACTGCAAATATCTGGGACAGAAATACATGGGATAGCTGTCATTTAGACATATCCCTTTACATATCGCTGCAATTCCGGAGGTATGGAAGTATCAACCTCACATGCATACTATATAGAAACCAATTAACAACGGCCCAATGTACAATCCTGTAACATAAGTCTACTAACTGATAGCTCTTTAATTAGGGATGGAGCCCACACACATATATATGGAATATGTAGAAATGCAAGCCCCACAAACCTGTATATGCTACGTACACCCACCGACATCCCCCACACTAAAAACTATAGCAATACAGACTGTAATAACAGCACAAACATCCAGTCAGTCAATTACATCTGCAGAACCGTCAACATACCTTGTGAGAGACACAATTAAAGGCACCATGCAAAATTGCAGCCGTTGTATAATGGAACAAACGGCGATGTTACAGGTTTTGTTTGCAATAGTCCGTTATCAGACGTTGGAATGACAGTTACACACACATGTTGAACCACATACTCTAACTGTCACACACAATCCACGGGGGACATGAATCCAAAGTATACTTGTCTCTATGCATAGCAGTTGCAATTACACATAACAAAACACAATACAGGCCGTCTCCCCAAAGGTAGGACAAATGGGCAACGCCCAGGTGGAGAATTCAATTATACCCCACTGTTGCCGTGTAATTGGCAAATGGAGTAGCTGCACAGCTGATATGCAAGTAATTACTCACTCAGGAACACCAATTGGCGGCAGGAAACCACATGTTACAGGTATCGACGTATATAAGGATGACTTGCCAGACATTCAAACTGTATGCTCATACAAAATACCTGTGTAAGCAGTGTGAGAGAGATAGAGACGAAAGTCCATAACGATAACAAGGTATGTAGAACACTCGGTATGTAAGTTTATGTATAGCATGTTTTGTATTAATTATTTACTGTATGTATAGCCTGGTTTGCATTAATTAAAAGTGTCCGCAATGCATAAAGTGGGAAAAGGTATTTATGTAGTGATGTCTTGCTGAGAATACTTAAGCTTGCAGAAACTGTGCGTCCAGCAGTGGGCCACAAGGTACACATCACAGACACCACAAGGGATGCTACATGAGGGCTTTAAACAGAACAATTCCATACAACCCGCCGTCAGTGGTAGGGTATGTCCAACAAGTACGTGCCATAGCAGGGGATAGTATATGTTGATATACTGTCACAGTAGGCATGTGTATGGGCATATAACAACAATGACATGTCCAAGGTGATCCCGCTGTGCAAGTATGCTTTGCATTATGGGATACTATGTAAAATATGTGTAATGTAATAGTATTGTAGGTAGATATGTCAGATATTCTACACAGCATAACAGGCATATCATGCATACCAAAGGTATCATCTATTGGCATGTACAATAACAGGATACATATGGCTTGTAGGCACAGGACATTGTAATAGCATGATAGCTAATCTAAATGGAAGGGCTACCAAGTTACCATGCACAAAGGAAATGTAATAGCTTCACAGGTTCATAGTGGGGTACTATGCAGTCTGGCATGTTTATGTGTAAGCACAACTACAGTGTTCTCACCAGTGGCACCTCTCTAGGGTAGTGTCCTGTGAACAGCAGAGCCATGTGTTACCTGCACCTCTGCACAGTACAGCCACTGCAGTGATCCCTGGCGTACATGTGTCTTCCAACCACCAAGGGAGGTATCACATGAACAGTGCTACTGAGTGTCCCTGCGTGATGTACATAGGACTCATGTTCCAAAGCATGGTGAGTGTCTGGTTTGGGAATGTAACCCTCAGGCACATCCCACTAATTGTTGCGAGTGTGCACATATCCATGAGCATGTTGCTCACAGTGGCTTTTGCTTATGTCGCGTATGTGGAGTATATCCATTAATATTGTTATGGACATGGGCCCTGTCTGTTCAGCAGAGGTCACCCCTGAGTATGTAGTATGCAAATGTGTACAGACGTGGTGTCCATAGTTCAGCCGCATACTTTAATAGTCGGAGCTCAATAAATGTCATGGCGTGTTAATGTTGTGGTATGTAAAGCTGTAGCTGTTGTGTAAGGTACACCCTAAATGGGGTGGTGTACCCTTGAATGTGTGCAGAAGTCTTGAGTTCAGAGGTACAATGGGTGCCTATGTACCAGCTACACACCCAGTACAGATAAGTGTGGCCACGTAGAAGGATATCCATGCCACAGTGTCAATACGGTAACCACAGGAGTGGGTGCGACATACGTGTGTACTACAAACATGTACAATGTGGCATGTATGTAGGGGACTACCACCTATGTGATAGTCAGTGGGTGAATGGTGTAATGCAAAGGTGATGTTCATGCACCTTGTGTCATGCAGCTTGCGGCCATGATATTCATATCAGGTATCTGTCACAGTGACACCCATATGGATGGAGTCAGTATCAGCTGGTGGATCAATCATGGTGCTTTGTATGCAGGGGTTTGTAAAGATAGGCAGGGAAAGTCCCTCTGTGCTAGCCTGTACCTCAGGGAAGCATATACTGAACATGAGGGGCCCTATGACTGAGGACTGTGCTATGCCAAATGTAACTGAAATGCAGTAGGTACTATGGTATGCTACCCTCATTGTGTGTGTCCTGTCCATGAGCCTCGTTGCATAACATCCTGGGACATAGGGTACGATGTGCAGGTGGATGTGTATGTTGTCAATACCAGAATGGAGAACGGTGCTGAAAGGCAATGAGAGGACAATGTAGGATGTGTGGACTCCCATACCATCATCAACTACCCTGGTAACTGTATGAAAGGAGTCCACCAGGTGTAGGGGCCATGCTCTGGCCCTAACAAGTCCAACCCGGGTGGCATCAAAGGACTGGAGCCCAACAATGTCTCTGTGAATGACGTCCTTGATGATGTGCCCCATAGCCGTGCAGAACAGTCCAGTCAGGTGTGTAGGACTATAGTCCCACTTGTGCATTGTGGTGCCACCTGTGTGGAGTGTGATAAATGTTGCTGTGTGCCATTCAGGGGCCACAATGTCTGATACAAGGCTATTACTGAATACGGTGGCCTAGTGGGGAGACATGTCATTCAGAGGTTTGTGGACATCACAGCCTGGGACTTTGGAAGGTGACATGGGCCAGTGTCCCAGGACATATAGAGTGCAGGTTAGTACTGTGTAGGTGTGACCGCAGGGACACCGCAATGTTCCTGCATGGATTGTGGCCCTGTAGTGAGTGAGAGGGTGTAATGTTAGCATTGAATCCATCCACCAGCATGTTGCCAACATCAGCTGGGTCTGTAATGTTCCTGAGTGACTGTTGTATGTGAGAGCAGATGTGGGTATTGGCATTGACTACTGGCATACCACCATAATGCCTTGTGGTACACCCCGGAATGTGTCCCAGTAATGTTTACGTAGCTAGTCTTGGAGTATGTGATGAGGGATCCCGTGGCCCTACTGAGGCTGACCAGTGAGCTACCCCACCCATGGGATTGTACACCACTGTGCAACAGCCTCCACCTGTTGTTGTACATTATGTCCATGGAACTTGACCACCAGAGTGGCGTCTGTTATCTGGTGTGTACCATCATGGCTCTGTGTGGAATAGCATGATCCATGCAGTCATGTACATGCTAATGAAGTGCACTGGGGTATGTTTCAGCATTTGTATGTGCATTGTCCATCTGCACGGGTGTCATGACGTTAACAACCGCTGTCATAAGACGTCTGTAGTAGGTGATGTAGTACTCATGTACTGTGTATGCCGTGAAGGGTGTGGTGTCAGGATGTGGCTAACAAGGTTGATTAGCATATGTTCAGAATCCACCAATGAGGGGATAACCCTAAGTGTGGAACACCAGTCACATGTTGGTAGTGTTCATGCCAAGGTTAATGTTGGTCTTGGAGGTGGTGTGTATGGGTTGATCCAGCCGAGTGGAGGTTATGACTCATGGATGTGTCGGTACATGAGTGGCTATCCCAGTTAAGTGTGGGGTAGTGTCAGTCACACATCAGTAGTAGCTGTCTGAGCCCTACTGTCCAGTACACCAACAAATGAGGTCTGGTAACCGTGGGGTATGTTGTTGAATCTGTAGCTTGTTACAATGTGTATAGCAGTTCTGGACACAGTTAGTTGCACTTGGAGCACCTCTGATGCATTGTGCTAAGTAACTAGCCAGGATGCATGTATAACATAGTGGGATATGGGAACACCTCAGCTGTGGGTGTGCCGGTCCAGGTATGTGCCTGAAAGGTATGGTCTGTCTATAACCTGTCATTGCAGGTGTGCTCTGCAGAGCCTAGAGGCAGGTCCCAGTCACTGCAGAGATATTGGAGTGGTGCATTATAAGGTGTGCCTTGCCTGCGTGCATCACAGAAGAAGATGCAAGCATTGTGTCACATGATCCCATGTCTTGCTTGCCAGTTCCCATTCTGCCGGTGACTGTTATTGGAAACTGTGCAAGACAGGCAGTATAGAAGCAGCAAGAGCCTTACATGTGATCTGTACTCCCAGGGCTGACAGGTGCAGGTCATCTGTGCCAAAGCATTGTGTTTGACCAGGTCAGTCAAAGCGGACAGATACCAGATGCCTGTGGAATGACAGCAGAAGCATAGGCAACTGTTGAAGTGACACAGTCAGTTGTTGTACAGTGGTATCGGGTCCGGATGAATGCACACTGCTCTCCAGGACTTGGCCCACACCTTCAGGGCTACAAGACTGGTGAGCTATTGCATGTCCCTGCACACGTAGTCTGTGAAGTGGCATCTCAGGGCAGTCACACTAACATGGAGAATGACAGTCACATCGTACCTGGTGAGGTGTGGCATGGGTGCATAGGTTATGTTGCAGAACCAGTTACCCGACAGCAAGATGTAAGCGACTATCGCCTTGTGTAGCCTGCTGTGTGGAACTGCAGTGTGACCGCCTACAGAGTCACCTATGACTGGTGTGTTGTGTATGTTATAACACCCTATTGGCTGTATGTGATGGGCACACATGAGTCTGTGGGCTATAAGTTGGTGATGTTGTGTTCCGTGATGGGGGCTGCCTCTGGTGCCTGCACAGAGTATGGAGAGGTACTGCACAAGTTGTCCTCGTATGTGTGGCCTGTGGTGGAGATCATGTGAGACTATGTGGTGAGTGGGGCGTGTTGGAATGTTACACATCCCCACATGACTATCAGGTACAGTCAGGGTTGGTGACAGCATTACCCCAGCAGGGCTGCATAACTGCATCCCCCACAGGCTGTAGTGTCGTATGTTGGGAGGTGAGCATTGAATGTGTACATGAGACAATTGCTCTATTGCCACATGTATGACATATCCATCATATAGACAGGCAATAGCACTGGTATGTGACAGTTGGACATGCCTGTATATACAACCATGTCTCACAGGATATGTGAGTTACGTGTGTACAACAGCTGTTGTACCATAAGCAAGCTGGAAATTTTAGGACAGCCAGTGTACCTGTGGGAAATGGTGTGGAATGGGTGCTATATTAATCAGTAGCTCATGACATGCTCACAAGTTCTGAACAAGTGCCTAGTATGACCATACAATACAGATAGGGTGTTGGATAATATCAACCCACAAGTGGTGACGACAGTCATAATGGGTGGCACCGCACTATAACCATGCTGAGTATGGTGTGCATGTCCATGAACGATTATCACTGTAGATGTTAGCAGTACAGATGTACAAGACAGTACGGATGTTTGATTACAAATACCTTTGTATGTCACTGGAGTGTTCTACCAGTGGCCTGTTGACAGACTCACAACTACAAAAGGTGCCAGAGTGACATGCACATATCACACCAGTGCCAGCTACAGTAGAACAGGGTTAATGTGTTGTACTCCACCCTCATTGTAGCCCATACCACACAGACAAATGTTAGGCATCTGTGTATGTAAGGATGTGAATGGTGAAGGGAATGGTCAGTGTTGTGAACAACATACAGAATGGGCTGTGTGGTGAGGTGTGTGACATATGTGCACATTCTGATGGATGATATCAGCATTGTCACCGCTAGGTGAACATCCCTGTACCCATTAACTACCACCTAGGCTGTGGTCAACATTATGGACACTGTGTAAGGGATGGTGCTGTGCAGTACACCTCCCTGACTTGGTGACGTCTCCAGGCCCCTTAGGTAGTCATACGAGGTACTCATGTCATGACAGGGTGCCATCCATGAGCACGGAGATCATTGGACAGGCATATACAGCACTGGGGTGACCAATATTGGATCACATATCACCTTTAAGGGGTAATGGCCATGCATGGATGGGCGATACCAGCCTTCACAATCCTCACCTCCACTATGCAGCATGCTGTCTACCTTGCATAAAGACATCTGCTACACCATGATAATGGATATGCTACATGTCCATATCCTGATCTGTAAGACATACATCATGGACATCCACCGTACTAATACTAGGATCGCCACATGTTGGACAGATCCCTGTGCCATACATTTGACATACTCCCGCCAAACCATGCAACCCTGTCCATCAAAAGCTGCACATGTCATCCCAGTCATACATGGTGTGATGGCCGCATGGTAGATCTAGTATTAACTGTCTGGATCAGTAATGTGGCACTGATGCACCTTGTGGTGGCATAATGGCTGTCTGTTACAGCTAGGAAACCTTGCCCATACATGCTATGGTTCATAAGCATCCCTGCGAATGACGTCCGACTAGCCATTGTCCCATGTCTATCACATGTGCAACACAGGCGATCCGTGGCAGGATGTTGAACAGCTGTACAGTGCTGTGTAGATGTATATGGCAAAACACATGCATGTACAAGTTTCCATGTGTATGTGTGCATTGTCACTGCTCAAGTCCATTAAGGCTGTGTCTGTGTTGATATGTGACATATACATAGCATCAAGGTCAACAGCATTACCGTGGACACATCCAGGCATGTGCAGATAGGTAAGAACACCAGTGCAGGCAAATAGACATGCCCACATCAAGACAGCATTCACATGGAGTATGAACACTGTAATGAGGTGACACACATTTATGGTGATGATATAAAATGCATAACGGGTGTTACATGTGTGTGACACAAACACATCAGTCGTGTCAGTGTCATGATGATTTGCAAAGATAACTGTGCAGATGTACTAGATGTCATAGAAATGTATGTGCAGCAGTATCTCTGTACATCTCTGAAACTGTGACCTGTCACCATCATTATGTCTTACAGATAATGCCTTGTACACGCCTTCCAGCGTACAGCCGCCAGGAGGATGATGTCCTCATCCCGTATCTCCATGAGAACTATGAGGTGCTGTTCAGCCATGTGCCACAGCATGCCCAGCTGCGGGACGACCTGTGGCAGGATCTTCGTAGGAGGGTGAACGATGTGGGTGGCCATAACCACACCTACCAGCAGGTGCACAGACAGTGCATGGACTTGATACCACATGCAAAACAGCGTGCCACTCCAATCGCCAGGGAACAAGGTGGAACAGGTGGTGGGCCACCAACCCAGCCCCCACTCACACACACCGAGGAGCTACTGGCCAGTCTGGGGACACCCTCAGAACAGCATCCACAAACACTAGCTGCCATCGTGGAGGTGGGTGTCTCCCAACCAATGAGCCTGGAGTTGCCTGGTAAGTCAGTACTGCACATATGGCTATTATATCCCATTTAGTTGTATGTGTCACTGTACATTATGTAAAGTAACAACATATGCAAGGTATGTGGACACACATGCTGCATAGTACAGTATGCTACCCTGTGTATGCACACATGTGCATACTATATGCTATTATACAGGTGAATGTGTTAACATGCACAGTGCACCCTGTGGCTGTCATACAGTCATGGATAATGTTCATACTGCTGTGTCACCCCTATACAGGTACCACTGGCGTGCCGCACAGACATGAGTCCGTTGCAGGTGAGACTGTCATCAGTATCAGGCATGTTAAAGCATAGATCTATTTGCCATGTGGCCAGTTAACACTTGCACACTTGATGTTCGTTCTAGTCATGATATACAGGTCGCATCACCCATCATTCACACAGGCCACCCATGTGCAATATATACAAACAAAATGATACACCGACTTGAAACCACAGTATTTGTCATTGCTACATGTGTGGTCAGCTGTGCATACAACAGTGGAGGTGTTCTACAATGGAGGCATATGTAGTATGCATTGGAACAACATGTGTGGTACGCAAACAGTACCACACAGTGAGCTGTGATATGGGCAGCTCACAGGTGTCACCATTGTGTTATATGCCCCTGCATTGGGTGCACACATTGTGATGTGCCATCTGACATGTCCCAGACACGTAGTGTTCTAGCTGCAATATTGTCACACTATCCC
This sequence comes from Protopterus annectens, assembly GCF_019279795.1. Taxonomy (NCBI): domain Eukaryota; kingdom Metazoa; phylum Chordata; order Ceratodontiformes; family Protopteridae; genus Protopterus; species Protopterus annectens. The sequence goes on from NC_056733.1 coordinate 396,672,405, forward strand.
ATGACCCATACCCCACATACCAAACATACAACCCGTTGCCTGCATAGCCCTGTGGATGGTGACATATCTGACATCTATGGGTGTATGTCATATGGGACAACACAGACATGTGAGATAGATGGCCATCACACATTTGGCCAACACATTTGCACACATGGCCATGGGGGATGGCCAGAGACATGTAGCCACACAGTAGATGTGATGTGTATACACCATGTTGCACATTGTCCACACATGGTCCAATTATAGCCTTAGTTGACTGATTATACAGTTGATGTGGTACACTGGACATCCTAAAACCTGTGCACAGCTAGTGGAGGTGTCACTGAAGTCTACCATATAAGATCTGTTGAACATCACAACTGTGTCATAGCATGACAGTAGTCACCTGTACAGCTTCCACAGACATTGACACCACATCAAGCCACAGATACTGTACATTTCCCTTGCTGCTGCAGGACATCACCGTTAGCTGTGCACCTCATGTGTGTGGTACATCAATGTCATGTGGGAAATGGTGAATTGACATGTCCGCTATGTGTGGACATGGTTGCCAGGCAGCTAAGACCCTGTAGTTGTTGTGCAGGGGTGTCATCTGTAGGTCCTCCAGTGACCTGTCACTTGACACAGCATGGTTTGGTGTGTATACACCTCAGCATCGTGGGTCACAATCCACAGTTATGTCATGGGTATGCATGCAGTTATGGCTATGCAGTGTGTACATATTATGCATTGTACAGCAATATAGATGCCTCATGATGCCATGCAATGGCACAGTGTCTGTACTTCACACTATATAGCAATGTAGATGGCTCACACTACCCTTCCATGCTCATGCACATTTTGCTAAACATGCATTCTATCTGTAGGGCATACAGACAACACCGCAATGTGATGCCCATTACGATGCTGTACATGTGTCAGGTCACCATTGTGTCAGACATGTATGCATGTTAATGCACACATCAGCAGATTACATGTCAAGGTCACGTCAGCCATGTGTACTGTTATCCTGTTCTGGTCCACATGGTGTATCACGGGATGCATGCATACTACCATGATTGTGTGAACTGCATGGCTACTGATATGACACCTGCTTGCTGTAGTGTGCACCCCAGGGAGGTATGCTTACTAACACTATTAATGTCTGAGCTGCATGCCCTCTGCTGTACCACATGCATGCTGCATGCCATCTGTCAAATCACATGCATGGTGTGTGTGTGTGTGTGTGTGTGTGTGTGTGTGTGTGTGTGTGTGTGTGTGTGTGTGTGTGTGTGTGTGTGTGTCTATTGTAATTTAGAGTCTTTCTTTGCATTCACAGGTAATGTAGGTGCGTTACCCTCCTGCGGTCCATCTGATGTTAGTGCCACCACAGATACTAGCAGTGATGAACATATGCATGAGGTACAGGCAGGGTTGTCAGGGGCTGAATCTGTGCCAATGGTTGCCATCCCAGCTATGTCCCCCTCTTCCCCGCACACAGTTCTGCTGCCAACACATACCACATCACCAGTGGCCATAGAGGAAGGACAGTCAGCATCTGTTAGCGTGGAACAGGAACATGTGGTGGCTACAGAAGGTGTGTCTACACACCATGGTGTCAGTGTAATTAATGCAGATGTGTCACACAGGCATGTGGCCGGTGCTGCTCGTAGGAGGACCTCTGGCAGACATGCACCTGCAGGACAGAGCGCAGCAGCTGGTATCACCAGACGCATGTTCCAGCCTGTAATGGCAGCACAGGCACGTGCTGAACGGCAGAACAGAGAAGGGCAGAGGCTGCAGAGGGCTGCTATCTGTACCCTAAATGGCAACATCCAGGCATTAGCAAATGCTCAACAGCAGATTGCTGATGTTCTGGACAGGCGATTGGGTAACATGGTCGGAATCCTTGACCATGGCATGGCAATCCGCAAGTGTAAGCTGTCTGTGCTGGAACATCTGGTAGGAGTGAGGCGTAGGCCACGTGGATGTAGGCCAGCTACACCACCTAGTGCAGGTCAATGTGAGCGTGCCACCTCACATGCCCGCTCCCATAGTGCCTGTAGCAGTAGCAGTGCAGCAGGTGCTGTGCTGTCCACACCAGGACACAGCAGGCCACGTGGGCATGGCCCTGGACATTCCCAGCAGGGACACAGTTCCAGTGGACATGTGTTATCGGACAGTAGCCAATCTGTACCTCCACCTGGTAGTGCCCGTGCAACCCCTGGCAGGCACAGTTCACGTGGCCATGGCCATACACAGTGAGCTGTACAACCTGGTCTGTACAATCTGGAGCTGTCAATAATACCCCGTGTAGGCCTCACAAAAGGCAGAACTGTGTGCACACATACACGCACACAGCAAAGACATCTGTAGGGCACCACAACACCCACAAGCATACTGAACAGACATGTCCAATCATATCACTGGCCCTTACCCACACACATGATGTCATCCATTGGTGCAGCCTATGCCCATGGCAAACATTATCACCCTGTGCATATGATGAAGCCTGTGCCACATCCCTGTCATCCACACCATCGGTGCAGGGACATGCTCAAATGGTCTGATGCACAGGGTGAACAGAACAGTGAGAAGTGTATATTACATTAGTTGTGTAAGAATAGTGAGAGAAGTGTATATTACATTAGTTGTGTACTGTTGACACGCACCTGACATGCCATGTAGTACAGGTTTAGCATGCATTGTTATATGTGTCTCAGTAACAACAGTAACAGCATGCTGCGGGGCCGATGTCCCGGTTCCTCCTTGGCGACTACTTGCATGTGCCTACAGGCAGCACTGTTTGCAGTCTCCATGTGTAACTGTGAGTATTCACAGGGCACATATGGCAACATCGCATGCTATATTTAGCCTCAGCCTGGATTGTTGGAAAGTCTAAGATACCACAGATGTCCACACATATACTGGTCCAGAAGCATGTAAGGAAGCGAATAGGCTACAGTGGCTAGAGATGTGACATCCATACCAGGTCACATCACAGGTATGTTGACATGGTGCAGAAGGTGTAAATACACAGCGGTTCGGGCTAATGATAATGTTAGGGAGTCACTTGATAAAGCATGAGGCCTCACTGTGTAGCAGCAATACTCTGTCACATCACGGAAGGTGCCTTACACTCATGGGATCAACAACACCATAACACACACCCCATAGTGTTGAGGTGAGGACCCTTGCCTATGTGGTCATCACCCTCACAGTACTGTGCACCCACACAACACGACACAGAGAAAAAACATGTACAGGTAGCCAGTGCAGCTGAGACCGATGGCATCAACAGGGTAGTGGACTGCATCACCATGAGGGGTTCGGGATCCTGTGTGTTTTGTATTGTAGCATACACCCTCACTCCATGCACCAGACAGCCATACATACCTACATACACACACACACACACACTGTGGAGACCACAAATGTCGTACACATATGTATAGCTGATGTGTGTGATACACACACCACACCTGCCTACGTCATGCTTTCCACACTGCAGTATGTACAGATCTCTACAACAGTGTACATGGGTGTGTAACAATTGGGATGTATTCCCCACCACATGTGGCATATATGGTCACACAAGCAAACACACATGGCAGTACTGTGAATGATACACCTGCTGTATGATGATACATCTGACAGACATGCAGCAGTATTGGCTGCATTATGTGTACCAATGCTACCTTCGGCAATTGTGCTGCTATATGCACACGGGAGGATGTAAGTGTAACAGGTGTCAAGTGACGTACTGTCGGTAACACCTGACTGCTGTGTAGGTTTTATATCTCCACCGTCAAGTCACGGTAACATAGCACACTGTTTGCACCTGTAATGGTAGGATGGCGTGTGACACACCTGTGAGCCATCCCCGGCAAACATCCATCTACACAGGTGGATCACCACTTTATGTACACACATCCATCCATACCTGCTGTACATCCTACCGTACTGTCAGTATGTCACCATATACAGGTGTCAATGATGGGGCTGCATTGCAACTGCATGTTGTAGTTAGGCACAGATGAGTTGCTTACATCAGCTACTGCACATGCATGGTAGCTGCATGCACACTACAGATTGTACATGTGTGTTGGTACTACATGCCTGTCATGTAGCCATGTTTGTATGCATTGCAATTGGTGGACATGTGTGTTGAGATACATAACACATGGACTGTTGTATGATATGATGGGTGTCATGGGTAACTAGTACAGAGGGAATGTGTCCTCGGTCAACATTGCTACCTCATGTACTGTTAGCATTCAACAGCCATGGACCCACCTTCCATTTGCATGAGTATGATTGCTGTAGCCACTTGTCTGCACGTTGGACAGCAAAAGCTATGCTATGTACATATGTGTTGTGTGTGTGTTCCATGCACATATCCACTGCAATTACATGTATGACATAGCCAAACATGTGTGTTTGTTGGTGTACAGCGACAGTCATCTTTCACAGCTGTGTAAGACCCAGGGCCCCTGGTATGTGTAGAGCCGACCTGGTTATGTACAGTGGTATCATTGCAATGCATAACACATGATGGAACCCTGCCGGTACATGTGTAGTCTGCACAGTTGCTGTAGACCTATGTACAGTCCACTGGTCATGAGTCACACGGTGTTGTGTTAATGTATGGCTGTGTATTGCTGGTCCAATGACATGGTGATGTCTGAGGGCTACATTGTAGATTGTGGTGTGTACCTCTGTGATCTGCACCTGAGACATCTGTGATAGCTCCTGAGTGTGTACTGGTCAATACATGTGAGTGTCCTTCATGTACATGGGGACAGTAATACCATACTGTGCCCTTCCGTGTTTAGAATCCGTGTGCATGCAAGACGGCCCTTTGCAACTGCTAAGTGTGTGAGCATGCCCAGTACGCCGTTGTGTAGATGGACACACAGTACATTCCAAACAGACGTGTGATACTAAGCGTGTGGGCATGGCCATTGACATCCTGTATAGTGATGGTGGTCATCCAGGCAACAGATGTCCATTTTCAATGTCACGATGGATGCCTACACTTAACACACTGGTTGCTGTCTTGAAGGGTGTACTGTCTGTGGCGCATCCCGTATCTATGTAGTGTTGTTGTAGTGCTCCGTAGATATTTAGTTCCCCTGATCACACCACTGCTGTGTGTTTGTCTACATCTACCTTGGGACAGTAATATGCTTTCAGACTGCTCACTCTCTATACATTCCCTATCGGCGTCGTTGCCTTTGCGGATGATGTCACCCACCTAGAAGTATGCCTCTGGGAGTGCTGTGTTCAGTAATCTCAGTAGCGCGTTCTGTAAATGCGTAATGCTGTAGTGTGATAAGGTAGTTAGGTGTATGTTCGACTGCCAGCCCTGTCAAGTGTGTGTGTGTGTGTGTGTGTGTGTGTGTGTGTGTGTGTGTGTGTGTGTGTGTGTGTGTGTGTGTGTGTGTGTGTGTGTTTCCAGCTGCCTGGGGACACAGTAATGCTTTTAGACGCCTCACACCACATACATTCCCTATCGGCATCATTGCCTTTGCGGATGATGTCACCCATCTAGAAGTATGCCTCTGGGAGTGCTGTGTTCAGTAATCTCAGTAGCGCATTCTGTAAATGCGTAATGCTGCAGTGTGATAAGGTAGTTAAGTCTGTGTTCTAATCCCAATCCTGCCACGTGTGTGTGTGTGTGTGTGTGTGTGTGTGTGTGTGTGTGTGTGGGTGTTTCCCGCTGCATGACAACAGTACATTGTTTTTACATTATTCACTCTCCATAGAATCCATACGGCGTCTTTGCCTTTGAAACTGATGTCAGCAAGCTAGACGTATGTCTGTGTGACTGCTGTGATCTAGTAATCACAGTAGTGCGTTCTGTACATGCGTAATGCTGTAGTGTGATAAGGTAGTTAGGTCTGTGTTCTAATCCCAACCCTGCCAAGTGTGTGTGTGTGTGTGTGTGTGTGTGTGTGTGTGTCTGTGTATATCTATATCTATATCTATATATATATATATATATATATATATATATATATATATATAATATGTATGTGGATATTAGCACTATTGAATGTGCTGCATTATCTGTACGTGATCACCTTGGATGTATCTAAATCTGCTATGGCTCTGTGATAGTGCACATACTGTGTGCTGTAGTGATCCTGGGTTATAGTTGTGTAGTGACCAGTTATTTTGTTGCTGGGTATTACAAGGGACATTGAAAACAATGATAGTAAAGCACCTTTAAACAGTCGTGTGCACATCTCAGCAACAGCCAGCAGTGGTTATTACTTTGGAGGATGAGTATGGCTCATATAACTATGTATTAAATGACAATATTATGTAAATCAGGTTAACATTACTGACTCCCGTTTATCCACAGGTTGTGATACAGATCCCAAGAATGTATGTGTATACATTGCCAGGTGCAGGACTGGAATATTGTTGAATGCATGCAGGGGTGTCCATGGCCAGAAATGGCGATCTGTACAGCTTGGCAGGTACAGTCTGTGACTGTCCCACAACCTCCTGTATATGGCTGACACATGCTGAAACTGTGTACATGCAGACACACACATAAAAAAAACAGCTAGGGATAACACATACACACACACATTGCATCAACATTGGGCCATGCAAAAACTGTTGTCCCTCACACACACACAAATACATACATGTTGATTGGATGGCTCAATGACAGGCTCTGGAAAAGAAACAATGTACCCTGTGCATATGATGACACCTGTGCCACCTCTTGTAATGTGTAACATTGATACAGGAACAGACTAACATGGTGCTGATGCACAGGGTGGCTTCATAGCACTGTAATAATGTTAAAATGTTGTTAACACAAAGTGTAATTTCCTTCTAGGTGTATGTAAGCATGCATGATGCATTACAGCTATGATCATCAATGTAGTATAGTGTACAGCACTGTTAATTCTGAAGATTTATTATCCATCCATGTGCCATTTGACTGACGTGTGTAGTATTGGCAGCATGTTTTTCAGAGTGTGCAGTATGTGTGTGATGTGTGTAGTACAGATTTTCATGTATTTATTTGTGAACATGGTGAAGGTGCACTGTCTGCATGTACATGTATAGTGGACACATTGGAATGGTGACATGCCCTGTATTACACATTGTTAACACTTCATAGTTTCTATTGGTAGCCAGTATGCATTATAATACACATATTGTTGTACTTGTCTACACATGTGTGAGTGATATGGTTTTACACGGTGCTGTGGGTGATACTGTTACTATCTGTGATTGTTTTGCATTATGGTAGTAGACACAACCTCAACAGTCTGAATAACCAATTGTTATATGATATCTTCACAACTGACCCACACATGTAGGACACACAGTAGCATGTGGATCCTTCATGTACTATACTATACCAGTAAGCACTGGTATTGACCACCACACATTGCTGGGACCATTACTGTTTGACATATAGCCATGTTAGTTACAAGCAAAGACAATAGGGATATTCCTGTCCACATCTGGAAATTAATACAGTGACCTACAATGCATTCTGCACATGACACAGTTATTCTACACAAGGGTATCATACAGACAGATACGTGTTATCCAACCCATGCTGTAAACCTATAAGGCTAAAAAGAGTTAGTTATCCACATTTACTACACATACTATACCAACAGTAACACATAGGTATTAGACCCCAATATGTATAATGGGTAACAATGTGTACATATAGACAAGTGCTATGTCATTTGTCATTTGATATTTGCATTTACAATGGTATTTTGAAGTACATCACAGTATCACATAAGCAATGAGAGGTCTGCATGCATATCCACCAAGGTGGTTGTACAACTATGATGACTGTCCATTATTGAAAGACTTTGCTGTGTTTGAACTATTCTGCAGTAAAACACATACATGAACAGTCACTCACACTATGTATATAAACTGTCATGTGTGTGTGTGTGTGTGTGTGTGTGTGTGTGTGTGTGTGTGTGTGTGTGTGTGTGTGTGTGTGTGTGTGTGTGTGTGTGTGTGACACAGATGACCTAGGCCACAGACAATTCTGGTACATGTAGTTGACAAGTGCTTTAATGCTCCACCAGATGTGTCCAGGCACCAGAACTGTGACTTGAGCAACACAAACACATGCTAGATTACATTTTCTGTTTGTGCGTGTGCCTCATTATGGCATTCCTGTTCATGTGTGTGTGCATTTCTGATGTGTGTCATCAGCCACAGTTGAACTGCACATCCAGCATCCCCCACTAAGTGACCATGAGGGTTGTCCCCATTGCCAAATGATTTGTACAGCTGCGTCAGATGCCACTTATAGGAAGCATTGCAGCTTCCAGGGCATCCAGCACACACATTCAGTATTATGGGCTGGCCATCACACACAAACTGCCACTTCATGGAGGGGGAGCCCTTGTGGTTGATGTAGGCCCTACCACACTCACTGGCTGGTGCTTTGATGCATATGTGCGTGCAGTGTATTGCACCCAGTACTCAGGGTATTCCACTATTGTGTGGAAAAGACACATATTGCTGCCCAATACCTCACGGGAATTGGGGATATATACATGATCACTGACATGTGCTGACATGGCATTCATGAAATGGTGCAGTACCCTGGATGCTGATGTTTGTGAAATCCACATCATATCACCAGTTGATCTCTGGAAGGTACCTGTTGCTTGTATCCTTAGGGCAACACATACCTTGGTTTCCACTGGGATGTGTTTCCCTCTGTTGGTTCTGTGTGTGAGACATGGCCTGCACAGCTCCACAATCTTCTGCAGGAGGTCTCTGTCCACTCTATAGCGCTCTACTATCTCCGGCTCATGTAGCCCCAGGTAGGTTACCCTGTGCCTTCACACTCTTCTCCATCTACTCACTGTGTGTTGCTGAGCAGCATTCACATTGGCACAACCCTCCGCATGTTGCATATGTTGACGTATAATATCAATGGCAGCCCCTAACATTATGTTGTCTCAGTTAAGCTTTTTCAGTTTTCACTTCTCTTAGTATACTACAGTGTTGCAGTGTGTCTGAGAAAAACATGGTGGAATGCTGTTTATAGAGTTGTAGGTGCTGTGCTGTGCTGGCCTACCGTACTGGCTGTGTAATATGCTCATTCTGATTGTTTTCACCTGCTAGCTGTGGTAGTTCTCCTTGGTTAACTTACTGCTCTTTGTTTACCTTCCTTTTCACTGTCTGTTTCCACAGTGAGCAGCGACGACCACAGGACCACAGTAAAGTGCACATCCACTTCCACGTGCGCACACAAGCTTATACATGTGTACAAACACTTACACTGGCTTACACGACATTACACGGGCTTCAACAATCTTACACTAGCTTACTCATTCTTCAACACGCGCACACGGGCAGACACGCGTGCACACATGCTTACTCAGGCTTACAGGCATGCACAGGCACAAACACACTGTAAGCAGGTTTGCAAGAAACTCCAGTGATATCCATGGCGTACACAGTCAGTTTCCTGACTTTACCTAGGATAAATCATAACACGCCTCTTCCACTGATGAGTAACTGACAGCAAATATGTGACACACTGCTCCAATAAGATTACAGTGTTTTATACATACACACTCATGTTGTCACCTATCTTCTACGCTGATAGTCCCCTTAACCTACTCTTACACTGTAGAGGCTTGGCCCATATGGCACGACAAATTGTGATTCACTATCCTCAGCCTCAATTGCATAGGATTGCCTACTAATGCTTGGTTACATCTCTGAAAGTGCGATTCCACACATAGCAACCACTACTCAGTAGCCATGTTGTCTTCAGCTTGCCATTCACCTGCATGGCGAACTAACTTTTAACTAATATTACAATTTGTATGTATATTTTACATATTTTTCTTGTTTTGTAAGTGCAGCGCGTATTCACGTCGCTGTGCTACGCTTAAACACCGGAGATCGGGGGAGGACAACTAGAGTTTTATTAATTTCCAATGGAAAAACATGCCACTGGCCTTATATTTGGCCATTGGCATGCTTCTTCAACTAAATTCATCCTTTATTTGCAGCTGACATTGCTCTGTTTAGCTACTTGCAGAACGTTACTCGGTTAACATCCGGGTACATTTCTGCACATAACTCTACTCTTGCACGGACAGCTTACTGTTTCATGTATCGCAAATTTTACATCATTTGCATAGCTTTCACCTACAAATGAGGTAATTTGCATATCCTAACATTGTCCGTGCAACGTTCGTTTTAGGGGCTGTCTTACACGCCCCTACAGGATATTGCTGAATAGCTCGGCAGACATCTTGCCTTGCTCTACTCTTACTCTACTCGTACACGCCGGCCAAGGCTTCGTGAATCCGGGCCTAAGCTTTGCTGTGTGCTAATATGTTTATTTGTGGAGTATGCATGGCTGTAGGTATGTTTTGACCTACTACGTCTGACATTTCTACAGAGCAGCTCCCAGTTTCATCATTTGTAGAGGTGACAGCCCTATAGGGACTATATATACAGCTGTGACATTTGACAAGTCAACACATACCTGCGGTCAATACTAAACTGACTACTTCAGCGCTTTTCATACATACAGATTTTTCTTGTAGTAGTATAGTCGATAATACTGTTTCCTATAACATGTATCTGTTTCTGATACAGGATATATCATTTTATTACACCACTACACACAATATATGAAGAAATCACAGGCCAGATGCCATTACATTCCTTTTGTAGGACACACCCACCCAGAGTGTTGTGTTCCTCACAAAAGCCAACAGGTGCTAATCAAAACATATTCTGCTATCATCTACCTTATGTGTTCGCCGGTATTTGCACTTTCCGTCAGTGGCAGAACTCACATGCGAGTGTGGGAGACTGCACACTGTATCGGGGACACTGCATAACACCCTGAGGGACACATTTATTTTGTTTCTATTAACCTTCCACATTGACTATCACAGGGCATAAGTATTCATCACATTTATCGAGGTACATGCTTTTGACTTATACATGTTTTGTCATTTGTCATAACGTCTTTCTTCACACCTGTCCACCTAATCTCACTAGTTCTGTACATTTATTTAGGACAGGGTTACCTTCATACCTCTCAACTGTACACATTTTGGGTAAATGTCCCAAACTTAGACTTATAATTTTGTTCCTTTCTTCATAATATTGTGCCTTTCTGGTAATTTAGTGGCAAGTCATTAGGGACTGTGGAGTTAGACAATAATGACAGACATTAGTAGTTTATAATTAATAACCCTCAAAACATTCATACTAATGAATGATCCATTATTCTATCAATGTTCTAACTTTGTAAGAGGAATATTTAAAATATTCCCTATTTGTACTTATTTTAAAATGCCTTTGTCCAGATGTCTTATTCTGAAAGGTTGAGAGGTATGGTTACCATCTTAGTCGTACGCATGTACGTCCATGATAATCACTTACAAGACACTGATATAAGTCCTACGTCTTCCCCCAATGGTTTACACAATATTCGGTAGATGGGTTCTTCATTTTTGGGAGATATAGGAGTGTGCTATACCCACATAGGAATATTAATCACTCCCATGGGGTGGACCTAATAAATCTGTGCCAACCAACACCTAGGCACCTAGGCCCATTATTGCATACCCATGATTCCCATACCTGACACCCCTCCACAGTAGTCATAAGACATATTTAATGAGAGCGATGATAAAGTATGAAGACACTTCTAAGCACTATCCACTCTCCGCGTATCGGGACATATGTCATACATTCTGTCAACCCATGTGTTATTACACTTGCACAAGCTACTGTTGCATGTACAGCTATATTGTAGTTGTGGATGACACTTCTTTGCATCAATCATTACAGGACGGTGCCTGTATAGATTCGCAATTTTTGGGGTCCTGCAAAGGACACCTATATCCATGTTTAAAGACTAGAACTTGCAGATCTGGCACACTGGTACTTTCCGGGCAATGGTTTGGAAAGCAGCAGTGTATTTACCTTTATTGCATGTCTGTATGTCTATCCATAATAGCTATGATGTAACCTATTTATGTACATGTGTTATATCTACAAGGACATATGTTTATATGTTTGTTATGTATATATCAATTAATGTATGTGTTTGTATATATATATATATATATATATATATATATATATATATATATATATATATATATATATAGATATATATATATATGTCTGTACATTCTTTATTTCATATATTTATTTAGTTTAAGTCTGTGGGTATATATCTATACACAAATGTATATATCCATATATAGAAATAACGTGTAGAAAACAGCATTCATTTGCTATGCTGTGAGCGGATTACACAAGCGCAGGCACACTTGCATATCCTTATTGTGGGTTACATATGTTTACTAAGTCTTTGTGCTTACGTGGGCTTTCAGTAAAATATCTGTAATCCGGTTAACGGACATATGCGAAACACACGTTCACCTTTACATATTTAAATGTCTGTACAGCACAGACGCATTCATTACACTTTAACATTATATGTGCTGTAGTTGTAGTTGAACCGGGACTGCATTCACGTTGGCCGGATGCTGTAACCACTGTACTATTGGTGTTCTGACTCATTTATATGCATACCCATAGTACATAGCTACATTAACATATGCCTCACCGCTTCACTTACAACACAGGCATCCATTCTCCTGCTGGGAAAAATGCGGTGCTACATATTACACATTCCCTATTCCCTATTCCCTACTGCTCTGGACCCATGCTGCATATTTAATCACTCCAGGGATATTCAGAACTCCAAGGCTTATAGTCCTGGCACATACAAGTCTTTGATTGTCAGGGTGTTCATGTGGTGATCTGGGTTTAGGCTTGTCCGCCTGGTGAACGGAACTGCCCGGACCGTGTTCAAATGTCAGACAAAGCACATGGACAGAGTTTGTCCATTTTATACATTTTACCTGTGTTTACAGACACAGGTGTTTGGGCACCTGTCAGCAGCTTATTATGTTGGCAATACATAATATGGGTGGGGGTGGTTACAATACATAATCCACGGTGAGTGGTGTTCCCATTCACATTTGACTATTTCCTGTATTCATTCATACGAGGATTATTATTTTGGACATGAATTAACTACAGGTATGCAGTAGTACAGTAAACAAATGTGAAGGTTTGTTACTGTTAATATGTATGGACCTCTGTAATACTCGGGGACTACCCCACATTCTTCACAACATTTCATGCTAATGTACATACTATTATTCTGTGAACTTTCAAAGTTTGTGAGAGCAATATTTACATCTGTCCCTATTTGCCCACCCATCATTTTAGGCTTTGTCCAGATTTTGTTGCTGTAATAAGTTGAGAGATGTGGTGTCGGTATGTGATTGAGTAGAATATATTCTGTCGATAATTCATGTGGGGAGACCTGCATGGTGGACAGGTGTTCCGTCCTGCGTAGTATGTTTTGCATGTCTGTCTAGAAACTGAACAGTACCGTGACTACACATACAACTTTTGTCCAGATGTGTACAGTACTAGACATCGTGGCATGTAAACAACTCTGATGTTTAAACAGGTTACTTATCCCACATGGGATGTACACACATTTTGCCAAAACATGAACACATGGGCATTTGGATTTACGAAACTGTGATGGGATGTTTACAAATGTGGGATACATAGTTTGCAATCCTGACACTGCCTGGGGCGATACTTCCTACTACATATGGGTAATACCCGCTATGTGTAGGTGTACGGCTGTGCAAGGCTGGTAGCTGGATTTGGTGGACATTCGGACATGGGTGCGGGTTATGTGCTATACAGGGGAGGTTGCGTATTGCATTATGCATGCATGGGTTCTGCATTTGGATGTCCCGGTTCCGCATATACCATCCTATGTGTATGTACCGGTTACGTTCCTGTTCATGTGTATAGCACATTTTAATATTCATATGTTTGTGTGATTTTGGTATACAATATGGACTGTCAGGTTTCTTTACGATTGTTATATGGCCACAACTGCCCAGCTGTGTACTATCACTACCAATGTGGGACTGCTGGTGACCCTGCCCATGGGGCTGGAAGTGTGTATTGGCGTCGCGCTGACATGATGCGCTTCACTTCCACTGGGTATAACTACTTACAGTGCAGTACATTATGGACACACGATTTTAAATATCATTTGTTCCAAGGATGGAAACTCATATTGTGTTGCGTGCATTTCTGTTTGATTCTCAATTTTGTGTGGCCAGGAACTGTCTTGCATGCTTTGCATACGTTTCATTATCCACGGACACTGATAGGTGCGATTACTATTGCAGGCAGACTATAATATTCAGCAGTTTAAGTTGCTCATCGACAGCCGACATTGACACGCCTCCGGCTGCAACTAAGAAATGCCCCATGCACTCGCGCACGTTTCCTATGCACGTGGATGTGGTGGCAGCGCACCTTCATTGATATGCATATGGCACTACTACACCATATATACACCGCACGGCCGGCGCAGGCCTTACGCCGGCCTTGTGCCGAGCTTCATGAATCCCGGGGCATATCTATGCAAGTGCATTTTAAATTGTCATCCCTGTCACTCTAACATACTTTGTACACATTATATTGGGCTTATATAGCAAGCATTAACGATACATATGTTGCAAAAAATATAGTTATGATAGTCATTTGTACCTACTGTTACATTTCTAATGAAATGTTTGAGCCAAACATCATTCTGACTCCTCAGTAAAAGTATCTATAAACTGGATTCAAACCGAGCATTACCTGTCTTTTTTACTTAAACTCACTGCACTTGGACCTTGTGCTACAGAGACAGGCAAATAACAGGTACATTTTCTGCAATCAGTACTGCCCTGGATGCTAACAGCAGTGCAGCAGCACCTGGTTCATTTCTGATACATATAAAGCAGCCTAAATTCAGTTTTACAGTTTTTGCCTTCAGAAATTAACCATGTTTGCATGCTGAGTGGCACACTAATGCCAAAGGCAAAAAAGGAAAATAATATATACAATTTTAATTAAAATAAACAAAAAACTATCAGTAATGCTTTAAATATTGGGCTGCCAGATCAGAAGTTTCATTTGTGTTACACATCATTATTAGAATTTGTGTAATGGCAATTATTCAGTAAGTGGACACATAGAAAATTATATCATCTC
This sequence comes from Protopterus annectens, assembly GCF_019279795.1. NCBI lineage: Eukaryota > Metazoa > Chordata > Ceratodontiformes > Protopteridae > Protopterus > Protopterus annectens. The sequence continues at coordinate 396,687,534 of NC_056733.1, forward strand.
AGTGGTGACATACCACATGTTAGTCATACTGACATACCTTGGAAATGAAATATATTACTTTAATGAGCAATAATTAGGCTATATTTATAAGTACTCTATAAAATATGCTACATAGTCCCACAATTATCCTGATAATGAATTTATGTTTACGCACTTTAGAAAGTGTCATTTTTGACATCATGCATAACAGATGTTAATATTCACAATAAAAAAGTTTCATTTTCTGCTATAAATCATTGCTAAAACAGTTCATAAGGAGTATAGCTAACATATTCATCATTTAACAGACAGACTTACTATGATGAATTCAAATCCCAAAATATGTGTCAGTACTTCATCTGACACCATAAACAAAAACATCCTTATCAACGATTTGATCCCACCAATACCTCATCTTATGTTCCCAACTTAATTTAATTACAACCGTGCCACATAGGTAGGTAGATGATAGGCATTTTTTTCTTTACTCAGTGCTATCCACAGTTCTGACAGATGTGTACTGGTGCCTGTCTCATTTTTGCTAAAGAAGGCAGCCCAAACTAAGTCTGTCAGTCTTGCCTTCAGCCATAAACTGTGTTTGTGCACTGCTGAGATGTGTACAAATGAAAAAGGCAAAAAAAAAAAATATATATATATATATATATATATACATACACACACACACACACACACATAAATATATATATATATATATATATATATATATATATATATATATATATATAGGTCCCCTTCAAAACATCTAAAACCCATAACATCTAATTTCATAACATAGAGACCAGAACATCTAAAACTCAAAACATCTAAAACCCATAACATTGAATTTCATAATATCTAACAGTACAAAGGCGGTAGCGTTGTTGCCTCACAGCAAGAGGTTCTCCTGTTCGATTCTCGGCTGGAGTGCAGGGAGTGCCTTCTGTGTGGAGTCTGCTTGTCCTCCCCACGGTTGGGTGAACATTCGAAAGTCATGCATAAATGGGCGTGCCTTTGTTGAAGGTTGAATGTTGTGCTGGCACCTCGGCATTCGTGAAAATCTACTGCCAATCGTTAGCGGACCGGAGTTCCGCTATGGTGACCCTTAACCAGGAAAAGCCGAAAGACAACAACAACAACAAATCACATGAAAATAACATCCCCTCCACATATAATGACATACAATGACACCAAACTACCAAACACACTTTTTACTATGTTTCAGCAGGGAGGCTTGATACAGTGGGGTTAGGAAATTAACTTTTTTCCACTGTAGTGCGATCTTAGAGTTGGTATATTTAATTTACGGGGGGTCTGGAGGCAGAGCCCCCACACATGGGGGGGGTGCAGGGAGGATTGCCCCCCCCCTGCAGAAATGTATTAAAAAGTGTGTTTGGTAGTTTGGAGTCATTATATGTGGAGGGGATGTTATTTTCTTGTGATTTGTAGTGTTAGATGTTATGAAATTCGATGTTATGGGTTTTAGAAGTTTTGGGATGTAGATGTTCTGGTCTCAATGTTATGAAATTAGATGTTATGGGATTTAGATGTTTCAAAGTAGACCCATATATATACATATATATATATATATATATATATATATATATATATATATATATATATATATATATATATATATATATATATATTATATTTAAAACTAACACAATTAAAGGATATATATGGCAAGGAACAGTGCATTTATAATGTTAACATGACACATTCATTCTTTTCACATCTGTTTTTCACATCCCAAGTAGTATTTGTGTCACAAATCATCATCAGGATTTCATGTAATAGCAAATGTTTAGAAAGGGAACATACAGAAAATTACAGGAGATCATTACTGACACAACATATTCAACTAGCAATGACATAAAATGTAAAACACAATGTATTACTGTCATTATGAATAACTGTGAGATATGGATAAGTCCTCCAACATAAATGACACATTTGTCCACATTACTGATGTTATTGCTTTTGTGTTATCACACTTTACAAAATGTCATATGTTACATCATCCATACCACAAATTATTATTATTATTATTATTATTATTGTTAATGAGAAGATGTGAGTTTCCAACAGCAATGCATTTGTGACAGCAATTCACATGGACTACAGGTAAGATTTTTAGAAGTTACTACACAGATATAAAACATTGTGTGCCAGTCTTTATTTTGAACCCCGTCAGAAAAATTAGCTGTAAACTGAATTCAAATCCTATATTATGTTGTTTGTCTATCAGCTCACTTCACCTCCACCTTGTAGCACAGAGATAGTTAGCTGACAGGTGAAATTTCTTCACTCATTGCTGTCCATAACATAGATGACAGCACACCAGTGTCAGTCATAGTTGTGCTGCTGATGGCATTCCAAATTAAAGGTGTGAGTTTTTAACTTAGAAAATTAATTGCAGTTCACTGCTAGTAATCACTGACAGTGAAGAGTGACAATGTATAAATTCACATTAAAGGTGCAACAGAACCAAGTTTACTCCCATAATGTTAAACAAATATTTGCAACATTGCCATTTCTTCTGTTTTGTTTGTGAGCATCATTCTCAGATCTATGCTTTTCTAATGAATGCAATATATTTTTTAAAGGATTTTGATAATCTGTTTCTGTGAGTAATGTACTTCCTTAGAATTGCAGGCAATCTTTACTCAGAGATACAAAGGTATGGTCATAATAATTTCATACAGATGTTATAGATGTTTCTCTCCTAAGTCAGTCAATATAATCCTACATTTTTTGGAAAGTCTCTTCTCCCTGATACCCTCAGTAAGAGTATAACAAAAAGGAAAGAGTGCGAATCATTGAGTATTCCTGCAGTCAGACTAATCATTTACACTCGTAAGCCCTTAGCAGGTATCACTTCTTAGTGCTTGGCATTGCAGTGCTAGGGCATGTGCACACAATTGTGCAGGTCTTTATACCATGTTTACCTGGACTGCATTTAATGCAAATAGTGGAATTCATAAATGCTAATGAGTTCACACCTGATTGGCATATTCATAGTGCTCAGAAGACTGAGTCTGTACTATATGAAGCTAATCATGCTGGTAAGGAACTTGTATCACAGTAGAGGAGAATGTTTGGATCTAGACAGCTCAATACTGCTATTTGACTTGCAAAACATTTCACACTTTAACAAGTGAGCTGATGTAAAAGTATGCAGCTGATTTTTTCAGATTGATTTATTTTTACCTCATTGATGGATTACATTTCACAATACCCCATTTGTTTACTGTTTGCATTGTTTATCCATTGCTGTTGGCACATTGAAAGTTAATGTAATCTGCCATTATGAAACTTTTCCCTAGAAATATGAACATTTATTGCAGAAGAGCATTTTATCACTTATTAGCAATCTCGAGAGTTATGCATTTGCAGTCCAACATATATGTTAAGCCTGTGATATGTAAATGCCTGCCTTCAACAAAAGTTGATCTCAAAAGAAAAGAATGTTTGGATCTAGGCAGCTCAATACTGCTATTTGACTTGCAAAACATTTCACACTTTAACAAGTGAGCTGATGTAAAAGTATGCAGCTGATTTTTTTCAGATTGACTGATGTTCCACTCACTAGACTAAACAAGGAGAAAGCTACTGTCAGCTGCCTGCCAGGTGCCAGGATCCGCCACATAATGCATGCACTCAGGTCAGTCCACAATAAGTACAAATATGACACTGTCATTGTCCATGTTGGTGTGAATGACCTGAGACGTACCTCCTTGGACTACATGAAAAGAGACATGGAGGAGCTCTCCGATCTTGTATCCCAGGCAGGTATGACCCTAACCCTGAGTAGCATCCTGCCATCACCCAGAATGATACCACAGTACAAGGACAAAATTATTGACTTCAACAATTGGCTAAGCTTCCGGTGTCATTCTAAGGGGATCCAGTATTTGTCTGCCTGGGACGACATGATCGACAGACCACGATGCTTTGCCAGAGATGGCTTGTACCTGCCGCCCTTAGGATTCCAGATACTGGCTAAGGCTCTTGCCACCCCTATAGTGCCTTTTTAGGCAAAGTTCAAATGACAAAGTCACCACCATAACAGGTACAAGCAAGCAAAATCTGAGGGTAATGCTACTCAATGCTAGAAGTCCAAACCTCAAAATGCACTCACTCGAGGCACTCCTTAAAATGGAGAACATTGACATCTGTGCAGTGACAGAGACCTGGTTCAAAGCTCCAAAGTGCACCCCTGCATTACCAGGCTACAATTCATACCACACCTTTCAGCCACCTAACCCAGAACGAAGCACTAAAGGCAGAGGCGTGCCCATATTCATTAAGGATATCCACACCTCCAGGCTAGTTGCACAGCATAATGCATCCGAGATTATCCAAGTGCAACTAACTCTGGACAAGACCGCAATCCAAATTGTAGCTTGCTACAGACCCCCCACCATGCCCCAGGATTCCCACTCCTCATTTCTTGATACACTGGAAAGTATTAGGGTACAACCCAACACCCTAATAATGGGTGATTTCAACTACCCCACCATTAACTGGGAAAACTACTCATGTACCAACTCTTTTGCTCAACGTTTTCTAGAATTCATAAATTCCAACGCCTTGGATCAACTTAGTCACACCCCACCAAGGGCAGCAATATCCTAGAACTGGTCATTACCAACATGGGAAACCGGTGTTCCACACCTGAGGTCAATTCCTCGTTGGTCAGATCCGACCACAAGCTAATCAGCCTAGACATCCACATCCCAGCCCCACCCCCAATTAGGGAATCCATTGTAAAAAACTTCTCCAAAGCCAACTTCACACTTCTTAAGACAGAAGTGGCAAACTTCACGACACCCATGCAGATGGACAATAGAGGTATGACTGCTGAATCCTACACAAAAGCACTTTATAAGCACTTACACAAGTGCATGGATCATGCTATCCCTAATAGGACCAAGATGTTATCCTCCAAAAAAAGGAAGCCAATCTGGTGGTCCTCTGCCATAAACAAACTCTACAACAGATGAAAGAAACTGTTGCAAAAAAAGAGTAAAATCCCATGACTGGAGGAACTCTCTGGTCAACCTTAGTAAGAAGCTGAGATCCCTCATAAAATCCTCCAAAGCTAGTTACGAAAGCAAAATTGCCACTGACTCTAAAGACAACCACAAAGCATTCTATAGCTATGTCAAGAATCTCAATGGGAACACTCAGATCTGCTCTGAGTTACAGCACAATGGTGCTAAATACACAGAACCAACTGATATTGCCAACATCCTTGCAGATAGGTTCAGTGCTAACTTTACCCCCCTCTCACCCCCTAGAGGGACCATCTATATACCGGAAGAATGCAAAGTTCCTATAATCACGGCTGCACAGGTGAAAAACACACTCTCCAAAGCCAAGAACACAGCATCCATGGGACCTGACAATATCCCAGGCTGCGTTCTACATGAACTACAGAATGAACTGGCACCCTACCTAAGTACCATGTTCAATCATAGCCTCACCTCAGGCTTTGTACCCACTGAATGGTGCACCGCGACGGTTATCCCACTCCACAAAGGTGGAGCCACAACGGACCTCGGGAACTACCGCCCCATTAGCCCGATGAGCCTGGTCTGCAAGGCCATGGAACGTATCATCATGGAACTCATAAACAAAGACATTGGTAATCTCCAAACTCTTGACCCTACCCAGTTTGGATTTGTAAAAGGCAGATCATATCTCCTAAACCTGATTGACTTCTTTGAAGCAGTCACCAAAGCCATAGATGAGGGTAAAATGGTTCACACAGCTTATCTAGATCTCGCCAAGGCTTTCAACACCATCCCCCACTCTGGAATTATAGATAAGCTCACTAAACTAGATATAAATCCCTATGTCACAAGATGGGTTGCCAACTGGCTCATGGACAGAACTCACACTGTGAAAATAGTGGATTCCAAATCCGACGTCAGACCAGTGACAAGTGGAGTACCACAGGGTTCAGTCCTGGGCCCTCTCCTGTTTGGTATCTACTTCTCTGAAGTGCAGGCTAACACAGAAGGTCTTTGGCTAACAAAGTTTGCAGATGCCTGCAAACAAGGAGCCATAATCAAAACTCCTAACGATGTGGACAAACTACAAAAGGGCCTCACTGAGACAGATACTTGGTGTCAAAGCCATGGCCTGAAACTCAATGCCAAAAAGTGTATTGTCATCCCCTTTGGTAAAAGCTCTGTACCCATGAACTACCACATAGCTGGTAGTCTACTTAATGCTGAAAATGTGATAAGAGACCTTGGGACACAAGTGGACAGTAGTCTCGCTTTTGATAATCACATCGCCACAGTGGTCAGGAAATCCTTCTACGTGGCTCATCTCATCACAAAAGGATTCTCATCCAGAAAAAAAGAGGTCATTGTTCCCTCTACTCATCACTCATTAGACCCATTATAGAGTACAATGCCCCTTTTGGTATGTACCTCGCAAGACATCTACAACAACTGGAAAGACCACAGAAATACCTCACAAAGAGGATTACTGGCCTCAAACAGATGCCCTACGCAGACCATCTCAAAAAACTACAGCTTTACTCCACTGCATATCACCTACTCAGGGGCGATCTCTGCCTAACATACAAAGCTATGTCAAACCCAGAGCTGTTGGACATGCTCCACTTAAAGAAATCCCAATCCCTCTGAGCTACATGCTCTAGGGACCTAAACCTTGTCACCACAACAAACAGAACATGCTGGAGGGATAGATTCCTGTCCCAGAGACTTCCCATACTCTGGAACAGACTACCTATCTATGTCAAACAGAGCTCCTCATTAGCACTCTTCAAGAAAAATCTTGATGATTGGATGGGAAATGGGAAATTCACCCCAGGGATCACTTCTGAGGCTCTGCTCGACAGGGGCACAGGAAAATAATTTTCTTGGGTGGCGAAAGCCAGGGTACATTTTTTGGCTAGGCTTATATAGGCCCTAGGGCCAATAGCCTAGTACCTACCTATGAACCTAAATATTTATCAATTTTCATTTAAAAAGTTTAAATTCTTTCTGTTAATGCTGCAATGTATTACAGAGTTACAGAACTGTTGTCATCCTCACATTTCATTTTGGGGGATCTGTATTAACTTGTTTGTACTCATAAGGAAGAATATTTTTTAAATTATTTTGTGCATGTTGAGTGCATACATTCATAAATATTTTTTAACAATCACTTACTGCTTAATTTTCTTTCTTTTTTCTTTTATGTTTCATCTCATACAGGGCTATGGCATCCAAGAAACCTGAACCCTGAAAACTGCCAAACACCAATGAGGACAATGAGGAGAATGACATTATCATCAAGACACTATGGTAACACAGATCAGTCCTCTTAGACAGAGGCAGATGTGACAAGTCTTCTCATGACTGTATGTGGGAGCAGCTCGTCAAAGATATTAATACAGTTGGAGGATGTGGCTGTAGTTCTCAAAACATCAGACATCGGGCAAGTGAAATGATAATCAGTGCAATGTATAGGGCAGCTGCAATTGCCTAGGGAAGGATGGCTACTGGGGGTGGTTTTTCTCCATTGATTGAGACAGAGGAGTTCCTATCCACTGTCATAGATCCAGACAGCACTGCAGGGGTTTCACACAGAATCATTGGTGTTGGTGCTGATGTGGAGGACAACTCAAGTGTGTGTGTGTGTGTGTGTGTGTGTGTGTGTGTGTGTGTGTGTGTGTGTGTGTGTGTGTGTGTATATATATATATATATATATATATATATATATATGTATATATATATATATATATATATATATATATATATATATATATATATATATTTATATATAAATATTGGGGTTCCTATTACCAGATCGCAGATGCAGTTTGTTGAATGCGTCTTGATTGAACCAAAAAGAGGGAAAAGGCAAAATATCGAAGTAGCTTTTCAGTGAATTGTTTCCTGGGAAAGAATTAACTTGGCCGCTTTCGTCACTTTGCCATTTTCAGCACTGTAGTGCAATCTTGGAGTTGGTGTATTTAAGTAGGGGGATGGGGGCACAGCCCCCGATGTCGGGGGATGTGGAGGGGTGAAGACCCCCATATTATGTAATGTTTTAAATTTTTTTTTTTTTTTTTATTTTTATTTCGGAACAGTGATTTTTTTCCCCTTGGAAAAAAAAATCGCTGTTCTGAGGTTTCAACGTTGTAAGCTTTCTTTTACATGGGGTTGATTATTTATCATTCGCTTTTGTAAGCATACAATAATATAATATAGACCCTATATATATATATATATATATATATATATATATATATATATATATATATATATATTATATTATATTATATTACACTATATCCTATTATTAGTGAGCGAGAAGGGTGGGGGATAAGTGGCAGTGAGACCGAGAGAGAGAGAGGGATGGGGGAATGAAACTGGAAAGTAGAATTTTGTATGAGATATTTCTTATTCTGCAGATGTAAAAGGGATTGTTTTCTGTTTATTGTGTTGTTTTCATTGTGATGGTTACAACCATGTTTCATCTCCCTTTATTATCTGATTTTGATTTTGCATAACCACCTGCACATGGCAAGCACACATTTTATATTATTAGTGTACATAACATAGATTTATGTACATATGAAAGTCCTTTTTGCTTTGCGTTAGCACCTATTATTGTCTAAAATATGTCTTACAGAAGTTTGATCAGTTTGTATTCTCTTTGTCTCTTTGTTCTGTTGATGACTTCTTATCATAGGTGAGCTTGACAGTGAAAATGTGAAACTCCTACTGCCTCATGTCAGAGTATAAGTAGCTTCTAATGATGATGGTGGAAATAAAGAGGCTGGGGGTTCAGAGGGTCACTCTGACACTGAGTGTGTGGTTCCCAAATCCTCTGTTCATATTTCTGACACAATTAGTATGCATATGCATACCCATGCCATAGAGCCCTCTGACATAGGACAGGCTAATGGTGGCACAGTTGATCAGAACAGTCTGGTTACTACAGTTACAGAGCTGGTTGAGTCTCCCTGTAACCATTGTGATAGTGAAGTGCCACACAGGGAAGTTGGTAGAAGTGCTCAGAGAAGGCCTGCTGTCCAACCTCTTCTGGACATTGGTGTGTCAGTAGGCATATGTGTCAAGTTATCATGGAAGCACAGGCATGTTCCACCAGTGCCTTGGAAGACAGAGTGTGAGGAGTAAACATTGTGAATTCTGATGTGCAGGACTGCCTGAACTGTGTGGATGACTCCTTATACAGGGTGAATAACACACTGGATTGGGCAGTGTCTGTGATGGTAAATCTGCTAGGGGTGGGTCAGCATCCATGTGGTTGCAGAACTGTTATATAATCAGTTGTTAGCCGATGTGGCCATGCAAGATCCTTCACCTGTGGTGGCACTACATCCACCATTTTATCAGTGATTGAGATATCCACATCCAAACACGGTTGGCCACATGGTCATGTTCCTAGACATACTTGTGATGAGAGCTGGTCCAGCAGACATCAGTCCCAGTCAGGTAGTACCACAAATTCTAGCCAGGGCTATAGAATTATCACTGCAACTCCTGGCAGAAGTAGCTGTCATGGTCAGGAGCAATGACACCATACTGATTAGTTTATCATGCATAGCTCATACCTATCGAAGCTGACAGGGCATAGTGCGAGCACAGCACTTGATTGCGTTCATATGCTGGCACTCCACAAACATATTGAAAAATGATTTGCCCATATCATCACACATACACACACACACACACACACACACACACACACACACACACACACACACACACACACACATAAGCATGCACACACACAAGCACACAAGTTATAGAAACACTACTGCTGACTGATATAAATCTCTTGTTACCGATCCTGACAATTGATACTTGCCAAATACATTGTTTGTTACACACACACACACACACACACACACACACACACACACACACACACACACACACACACACACACACACACACACACACACACACACACACACACACACACACACACACACACACACACTCTTTTCTTTAGTGTCAGACTTGCCCTCATTTATCCCGCTACCACCACCCTGTTCAAATGATGATGACTCTGCCCTGCCCTTTGCACATTTCTTTGTGACTTAAGGTTGCCCATATGTCTGATGCACAGAGTGGATAACTAATGTTTGCTTACTCAGAATCTTGCTTTAATATAAATGCTTTGTAGAAAAAGTGTTTTTATTTATTGTTCCTACTCAGAAGTGAATGAGAGGCTATATAACTGTTACCCCTCATTGTATATGTGTTAGTATTCTTAGTAATAAAAAGTAGATACATATTGCTTATTGCTATACTTTCTAACATTGACCTGCTCACTGCTGGTTTATGTACATTAGTCAACTGAAATGCATGTTGCACAATACTAGATAAAATCCTTAGCTGCATGTTGCATACATCAGTCATAAGCTAATACTGACATTACTGTACACCTGAGGCATGTTTCAGATTAGGGACATATATATATATATATATATATATATATATATATATATATATATATATATATATATTTGCATAGGACAATCAGTTATGTACCTTTTATTTTTTCATTCAGATACTACACTTACCTGGTTAATAAGGTAGCTACAAGATGTGCCCTTGGGGGTTGTCTCTGTCTGATGCTAACAGCTCCCAACAATTACATGGTTATATAAAGGTTCTGGAATTTTGTAAACATCAGTTTCATTTAATATTTGTATGTGTTCACGATCTTCATTTAGGTAGTAAGTGTGTGTGATGACGTTTGCCTCTTAGCCAGCGCCATGGCATATTGTTCATGCCTACATCTGCCAGCACCATCTACAACTGTGGTACTCCCTAAGACTCCTAATCTATACATGCTGGAAACTGATGTCCTGACCATTGTTGTCCTTGTTTAAGCTGTCTTCTGAGGATTATATTGTGCAGCATGGCACAGACTGTGACTATTTAAACAGAGGTGGCTGGGTTATACTGCATAGCACCACCTGATGTGTATAGACACTGGAACTTTGATTTGAGCAAGCCAAATACACACTTCATAATATTCTTAGTTTGAGCATGGGCATCATTGTATCTTTGTTCAGTGCAGTTGTATGAGTTTCACACAAGTGTCACAAGTCATGATTCCAGTGTATAATCTGCATCCCCCACCAGATGCCCTTGTGAAAAGTCACACCAGCAAACTTTGTGTATAGCTCTCAGGTGTGTCACATGTGTGAGTTGTGAAAACTGCCTGAGCTCCCTGGTTACACATTGTAGATGTTCCCTTGGACATTACAGACAACCTGATAATTTATGGAGTGGTATCCTTTCCTGTTAATGCACCTCCTTCTTTGTTTACAGGCTGGGGCTTTTATTTCTATGTGTGTGCAATCTATGACCCCAAAACTACAGGGAAGTATATTATTATGTAAAATTCTTGCATTGTTGTTGTTCCCTCCTTTGGGGTGCATTGAAAATAGATATGATCCCTTGCATGTTGTAGCATTGCATTTACAAGCTGATGTGATATTCAGGAAGCCATGGCCAGTGTCACCCCTAATTTATCCCCTGGGGGACTCTTTGCAAAGTCTCTATAGGTAGTACAAGTAATGCTACACACACCTTTGTTTCCACTGGGATAGGTACTCCATGATTTACCCTGGGCCTCGGGTGAGGATGGCAGAGGTTGCATATTTCCTCTAGTGTTTCCTTATCTACCCAGTATCACTCTACAATTTCTGTGTCATGCAGTCCATAAAAAGTCACATTTTTTTATTTATTTTTATTTTATTTTATTTTATTTTACATTTGTTGACCAGGATTGTCCGGCTAAGCTGAAGAGCCCTTTTTCAGTGGAGGCCCGGGGAGAAAAGCTCCAAAATATTATACAATTTTCATTATAAATTAGCATTAAACAGCAATGTTACAGGATTATTACAAGGCATTAAGTATCAATATAATGTTATACAGTGTCAATAATCAGGAGTATAGCATAAATATTTTAAGATGTATAAAAAGAAATATGTCATTAAGATGAGTATAGTTTTTGGGGTAAGTGGTTAAAAAAAACAGTTTTATCATAGGTTCATAGGTTCATAGGTATGTACTAGGCTATCTGCCTGAAGGCATTTATAAGCCTAGCTGGAATTGTGTTGGCTTTCTCCACTCCCTTAGATTAGTTCCCTGTGCCTCTGTCCAGCAGAGCCATTGAAGTGATCCCTGGGGTAAACATTCTATTTCCCATCCACTTGTCAAGGTTTCTCTTAAAGAGTGTTAGCAAGAAGCTCTGCCTAACATAGATTGGAATCTTGTTCCAGAGCATGGGAAGTCTCTGGGACATGAATCTATCCCTCCAGCATGTTCTACTTATTGTTGTGGTGAGGTTTAGAACCCTAGAGCATGTGGCTTGTGGGGATATGGTTTTCTTTAGGTGGAACATGTCCATCAATTCTGGATTCGATATGACCTTGTATGTCAGGCACAGATCACCTCTGAGTAGGTGGTATGCAACCGAGTACAGCTGGAGTTTCTTCAGTCGAGCTGCATAGGGCATCTATTTGAGGTCAGTGATCCTCTTGGTGAGGTACTTCTGTGGTCCTTCCAGCTGTTGCAGGTGTCTTGTAAGGTACAACCCAAATGGGGCATTGTACTCTATGATGGGTCTGATGCGTAGAGGGGCACAATGGACTCTTTTGATCTGGATGCAAAACCTTTTGTAATTAGGTGGGCCACATAGAAGGATTTTCTAACCACTTTGGTAATGTGATTATCAAAGGAGAGATTACTATCTACTTGGGTCCCCAGATTCCTTATTACGTCTTTCGTATTTCAGGGGCTACAGTTTGTGGGTATTTTGTTTTTTCCAAAGGGGATGACTATGCACTTTTTGGCATTTAGCTTAAGGCCATGGTTTTGACACCAGGTATCTGTCTCATTGAGACCCTTTTGGAGGATGTCTGTGTCAGCCGGAGAGTCAATTATAGCCCCTAGTTTGCAGTCATCTGTGAACTTTGTCAGCCATAGACTTCCTGTGCTTGCCTGTACCTCTGAGAAGTATATGCCGAACAGGAGGGATCCTAGGACTGAACTCTGGGGAACGCCACTTGTAACCGGTTTAGAGCCAGACCTAGCTCCCACAACTCTTACCATGTGGGTTCTATTCATGAGCCAGTTGGCAACCCATCTCATGATATACGGTTTTATGTTCAGGCTGGTGAGCTTCTCTATAATACCAGAATGGGGAATGGTGTCGTAGGCCTTTGCGAGGTCTCGGTAGGCTGTGTAGACACCTTTCCCTCATCTATAGCCTTGGTAACTGTCTCAAAGAAGTCCACCAGGTTTAAGAGGCATGATCTGCCCTTAACAAAGCTGAACTGGGTAGGGTCCAGTGTTTGCAGGTTCCCAATGTCTCTGTTAATGAGATCCATTATGATGCATTCCATAGCCTTGCAGACCAAGCTAGTCAGGCTTATAGGGTGATAGTTCCCGGGGTTTGTTGTGGCTCCACCTTTGTGAAGCAGAATAACCGTTGCTCTGCACCACTGTATGGGCACGTAGCCTGTGGAGAGGCTGAGTTTGAACAGTGTGTTTGGGTGAGGGGTTAGTTTATCTTTGAGCTCATGTAGGACGCAGCCTAGGACACCATCTGGTCCCATTGATGCTATGTTTTTGGCTTTGGAGAGGGCTGTTTTAACCTGGGTGTCTGTGATTTCAGGGGCACTACATTCTTCTGGTATGGTTATGGACCCTAGTGAAAAACAAAAAGACAGCTTGGAAACACCAAAGCAAATTCTCTCTCAGTTGAATTCTCTTTCAGTTTAATGAAGCACTTTTCATCTTGCACATGTGGCGAGACTTCATCAGAAACTGAACAAACTTCAACACAAGCAATATATATGCACCCTTTTTGTCACTTGACAGTTCTAATTAATATCTTGTGTCTTAAAGGCACATCCACCTTATTGCTACTTAAAACATTTTTTAAAAACGAATATGACTGACAATATTTTTGAACATCTCAACCCTTCCCTTCCTTCAGAATTTTTACCTGTAATGGTGATAGAAATGTATATACAAACATACATATACTAACAATACTATATCTCTAATTATTGTGTTGACTCTCAAAATATGGTATTACTTAGTTAACTAAGAAGTCAGAAACTTACATATCTGAGTCAAATTAAGTCAGATATCACAAATATGAACGCATTTTATAAAAATGCATACACACATTAACATTTAAGATTTTTCAACTTCAGTATACTGTTTAAAGATATTGTCTCATTCAAACCCGGGTAAAACATTGCCCCAGTGCGTATTTGCCAACTTAACTCAAGTTGCTCAAGTAACAGTGTATATATAGTTATATGTTCAAAAGACCAGTGTAGCTATGGGGTCACCCTGGGGCAAGTTATACCAATTTGGTAATGGCCTCATGGGAACAAGAATTTATCTTTGGTAAACAAGAAGTGAAACAGTACATCTAGTTCTACACATGGTTTTTGGACAATATTTTTATCATTTTTTAAGGAAATAAGGAAGCAGCTAGTAAACTAGTAGATTATCTTAACAACACTACTGATTTCCTTTCCTTTACTTATGTATTTGAAATGACCAGGATTTCATACTTGGATGTGGATCTTAGTAAAGATATGGAAAGGAACGCATATGTAGCAAAAATTTATAGAAAGGCCACATATTCAAACTCTTTATTACATTTTAGCAGTTGCCATCCATGGCTCCAAAAGAAATCAGTGGTGAAGGGCCAACTCGTGAGAGCTGCCCGTATGGTCACGTTGGACCAGGATTTCATGGATGAATGTAATAATTTGAGGTGAATGTTTGTTAGGAGAGGTTACCCAGTAGACTTTTTTGAGTGTCTACTGGAAGAAGTAAAATACAAGAGAGAACAGGGGTTGTATAAACCCATTTTGTCCATTGGTTTACAAAGTGTTATAATAAGTGACAGAGAATTACAACAAAAAGAAGTATGGAATTTAAGTTTAATAACATCCTATAGTAGTAATGCAAGGGAAATAATGTCAATTTTGAACAAAAATTGGGAAATAATTAGGAGAGATCCTCACCTTTCTTACAAGGTCAAAAGCAAACCCTGGATTATTTACAAGAGGGGGACTAATTTAAAGGAATTATTACAACATAAAAAAACACCCCACAGTGGAAGTGTGGCATGTACAAATGCCAAATGTGTAACTACTGTAAATACATGAGTACAGGACAAGACATTGAAGTTAAAAATATTAGTTTTAAAATCAAATTGAAGTACACTTGTCAGTCCAAGTTTGTGGTTTATGTAGCTCAGTGTCAATGCTGTGCAGCGTTTTACATAGGTAAAACGGATAGAAGGTTAAAGGAACAAGTATACGAACATCTATATAAAATAAAGACCCTTAACAGAGAAAATGCACTGGCTAGACACATTATTTCCTATCCACAACATTCATTTTTGTTCAAAGCAATTGATTCAGTTGTTGATGATAGTCGTGGGGGCCCGCTTACACTTTTACTTGAGCATC
Source organism: Protopterus annectens (assembly GCF_019279795.1). Taxonomy (NCBI): domain Eukaryota; kingdom Metazoa; phylum Chordata; order Ceratodontiformes; family Protopteridae; genus Protopterus; species Protopterus annectens. The sequence continues at coordinate 396,703,034 of NC_056733.1, forward strand.
TTGAGTTAAGTTGGCAAATACGCACTGGGGCAATGTTTTACCCGGGTTTGAATGAGACAATATCTTTAAACAGTATACTGAAGTTGAAAAATCTTAAATGTTAATGTGTGTATGCATTTTTATAAAATGCATTCATATTTGTGATATCTGAATTCATTTGACTCGGATATGTAAGTTTCTGACTTCTTAGTTAACTAAGTAATATCATATTTTGAGAGTCAACACGATAATTTGAGATATAGTATTGTTAGTATATGTATGTTTGTATATACATTTCTATCACCATTACAGGTAAAAATTCTGAAGGAAGGGAAGGGTTGAGATGTTCTAAAATATTGTCATATTCATTTTTAAAAAATGTTTTAAGTAGCAATAATGTGGATGTGCCTTTAAGACACAAGATTTTAATTAGAAGTGTCATGTGACAAAAAGGGTGTGTATATATTGCTTGTGTTGAAGTTTGTTCAGTTTCTGATGAAGTCTTGCCACATGTGCAAGACGACAAGCGCTTTATTAAACTGAAAGAGAATTAAACTGAGAGAGAATTTGCTTTGGTGTTTCCAAGCTGTCTTTTTGTTTTTCACTAGTTTGTTTTACTTTGGTTTCTGTCTGATGGTTATGGACCCTTTTGAGGGTGAGAGGGGGTGATCTTTCCACTGAGCCTGTCTGCCAGGATGTTGACGATATCGGTTGGTTCATTGTACTTTGTGCCATTCTGCACTAACTCCGAGCAGATCTGAGAATTGCCACTTAGATTCTTGACATAGCTAAAGAATGCCTTCTGGTTATCTTTGGAGTCCTTGACAATTTTTCTTGCAAAGCTAGCCTTAGATGGTTTTATGAGGTATCATAGTATCTTGCTGATACTGATCAGGGATGTCTTACCTTCTTGGGATTTTACTCTTTTCTGTAATAGTTTCCTCCTTCTATTGTATAGTTTGTTTATGGCAGGGGTCCACCAGACTGGTTTCCTTTTCTTGGAGGAGTGAGTCTTGGTTTTGCTTGGGGTAGCACGATCCATGCATTCTTGTAGGTGCCCGAGAGTGCATTAGTAAAGGATGTTGCAGCTTATGCAGTGTTATCCTTTAGCATGGGGGCTTTGAAACTTTCCACCTTGGTCTTAAGTAAAGTGAAGTTTGCTTTTGAAAAGTTTTTCACAGTGGTTTCTTTGACCGGGGGTAGGGGCGGAATGTGGATATCGAGAGTGATTAGTTTTTGGTCAGATCTAACCAGCGAGGGGTTGACCTCCAGTGTGGAACACTGGTCGCCCATGTTGGTGATGACCATGTCCAATATGTTGTCACCTCTGGTGGGGGTGTTGACCAGTTGATCCAGGGCATTTGAGTTTATAAATTCTAGGAACTATTGGGCAAGGGAGTTAGTATTTGAGTAGTTCTTCCAGTTAATGTTTGGGTAATTGAAATCACCCAATATCAGGGTGCTTGGTAGGACTTTTATGTTTCCCAGTGTTTCCAGAAATGTGGAATGGGGGTCCTGGGACATGGTGGGTGATCTGTAGCAAGCTACAATTTGAATTGCAGTTTTGCCCATTGTTAGTTGCACATAGATGATCTCTGAAGCATTGTGCTGTGCCACTAACCTGGAGGTGTGGGTATCCATGAATATGGATATGCCCCCGCTTTTTGTATTTTGGTTTGAGTTTTGTGGCCAAAATGTATGGTATGAGTTGTAGCCTGGTAGCGCTGTGGTTCTCTCTGGAGCCTTAAACCAGGTTTCTGTTACTGCACATATATTGATTTTCTCCATACTGAGGAGTGCCTCGAGTGCATGCATTTTTAGGTTCAGACGTCTAGCATTGAGCAGCATTACCCTCAGTTTTTTGTTACTTGTGTTATTTACAGTGGTGGGTTTGTCTTTTGAGCCTTGCCTAAAAAAGGCATTATGGGGGTGGCAAGAGCCTTGATCAGCATTTGAAAGCCTAAGGGTGACAGGTGCAAGCCATCTCTAGCGAAGCAGCGTGGCTTGTCGAGCATGTCATCCCAGGCTGACAGACACTGGATCCCCTTTAAATGGCACCAGAAACTTAGCCAATTGTTGAAATTGATAATTTTTCTTTATACTGTGGTATTATTCTTGGTGAGGGCAGGATGCTACTCAAGGTCAGGTTCATACTGGCCTGGGCTACGTGATCAGAGAGCTCTTCCATGTCTCTTTTCATGTAGTCTAGGGAGGTATAACTCAGATCATTCACACCAACATGGACAATAACAGAGTCGTATTTGTACTTGTTCTGGATTGACCTGAGTGCTTGTGTTATGTGGAGGATCCTGGCACCCAACAGGCAGCTAACAGTAGCCTTCTCCTTGTTCAGCCTAGTGAGTGGGATGTCAGTGTGCCTGACTACAGAGTCACCTATTACTAGTGTGTTGGATATGTTATTTTGCCTTAATAGGTTCATAGGTTCATACTAGGCTATCTGCCCGAGGGCATTTACAAGCCTAGCCCATCGTTTTGTGGCTTACGCCACCCCTTTAGTATGGGGAACTATACCCATTATTTTGCTGTGCCTCTGTCGAGCAGTGACACTGAGGTAATCCCTGGGGTACATCTGCGATCTCCCATCCATTGGTCAAGATTTCTCTTGAACAAGGCCAGCGAGGTGCTCTGCCTCACATGTACCGGGATTTTGTTCCACAGCATAGGGAGTCTTTGGGTGATGAATCTATCCCTCCAGCACGTCCTATTAATAGCCGTGTCAAGGTTTAAGTCTCCCGCCCTTGTGGCTCTGATGGATCTAGATTTTTTGAGGTGAAGCATATTCATCAAATCTGGGTTTGACATGGCCTTGTATGTTAGGCAAAGGTCACCTCTGAGCAAGCGTGCGACTGAATAGAGCTGGAGTTCTTTCAGTCGGGCAGCATAGGACAGATTTTGAGACCCTTTATCCTTTTGGTGAGGAACTTTTGTGGCCTCTCCAGCTGCTGCAAGTGTCGGGTCAGATACATTCAATGGGGCATTGTACTCAATCATTGGTCTGATGAGTGATGAGTAAAGGGAGACTATGACCTCCCTTGATCTAGATGAGAATCCCTTCATGATAAGGTGGGCAATGTAGAAGGTCTTCCTAATTACTTTAGCTACATGGGTGTCGAATGACAGACTACTATCAACCTGGGTCCCCAGGTCCCTGATAACTTCTTCTGTGCTCAGTGGATTGCCACCTATTTGGTAGCTAGGGGTAACCTTGTTTTTCCCGAAGGGTATGACTATGCATTTTGGCATTTAACTTTAGGCCGTGGCTCTGGCACCAGTTATCCGTTTCTGTGAGACCCTTCTGAAGGATATCTGTGTCAGATGTGTTTTCTACTATGGCCCAGTTTGCAGTCATCTGCAAACTTTGTCAGCCATAACCCTCCTGTGTTTGCTTGTACTTGAAAAGTAGATGCCAAACAAGAGTGGGCCCAGGACTGAGTCCTGTGGGACACCACTTGTGACAGGCTTTGAGTCTGACATGGCGCCAGCAGCTCTGACCCTGTGGGTTCTGTCACTCAGCCAGTTTGCAACCCATCTTGTGATGTATGGGTTGACATTTAAGCTGATGAGTTTTTCAATGATACCCGAATGGGGTATTGTATCGAAGGCCTTAGCCAGATCGAGGTAGGCTGTATGGACTGCCTTTCCCTCATCAATGGCTTTGGTGACTGTTTCGAAAAAGTCAACCAAGTTTAAAAGGCATGATCTGCCTTTGACAAAGCCAAACTGGGTTGGATCCAAAGTCTGCAAATTCCCTATGTCTTTATTTATGAGGTCCATTATGATCCTCTCCATGGCTTTGCAGATAAGGCTTGTCAAGCTAATGGGCCGGTAATTGCCAGGGTCGGTGGAGGCACCGCCTTTGTGAAGTGGTACCACAGTTGCAGTGCGCCACTCCCTGGGTACGTATCCAGAGGTAAGACTTTGATTAAACAGCTGTCCTAGCTGTGGGTTTAATTCCTCATTGAGTTCATGGAGCACACAGCCGGGGACACCATCAGGTCCCATGGATGCTGTGTTTTTTGCTTTGGAGAGAGCAGTTCTCACTTGGGCGCTGGAGATGTTTGGGGGGCTGCAATCGTTTGGTATAGATATCCTGAGGTTGCATGGCACACTGGTTTTGTGAAGTATGTGTTTCATGGTTTGTGTTGGGGGGGTGGAGGTTGCTTGGATGTCTGCTTTGGAGGTCTCTGTTGCTTTTGCAGATTTTTATTTAGAGCCTCCGAGTATGTTTTCATGTATTTATGTATGTTTTTTGCAGGTCCTGGTTTCATAGGTCTATATGAGACTGGTGGTGTGATGAAAGTAGTTCCCTTCTCCTCTTGACTGTCTGGTCCAGTCTTGGGTTGAGAGAGCTTAGCCTCCAGTTTGTCTGTATAATTGCATCTCTCACATGTATTAGTGTTTGGTGGTAGGAGGAGTGGGTTGTCTGTGTACATCAGGCAGTTGTAACACTGCTTCAAAATGCCCAGATTCACCAGTTGGACCAGAGACTACACCCGAAACTGCCCTTTGGACATGCCTGGATAGGTACAGTGAACTGTTTTACTGATTGGCTGGTAAGGTCGAATAGACAGCCTTGTCCTTCTCTACAGTATAGGGGGGGTCTACTGCTAAGGTTTATTAGTGCTTGTTATGAGTTTTGAGCAAGTGCCGGGCTGAGAAGTGAATGGTTTGAGTGCTTAAGTTGAAAATCTGTCTAGTTCCAAGGGAAAAATTGAAGAGTAGACTTTGTGGAGCCGGGAATACTTTTACCCTAACTAACTGGCACTGCCCGGCATGCGGAACTGTGCAAATGAGGGTTTTATAGCAGGGTACTAATTTCTGGGCAGAAACCACTCCTCCAGGGACAGATAGGCTGCTCTAAGCTCCCCTCTCTCACAGGTGAACAGATAAACTTTCTTCTATCCAAGTAAGGTATGGGCAAACACAGAAACTTGTAACACAGCCCTGAATTCAGCACTAACCTGAAAACTGGACTATACTAGCTTAGAAAGGTGGGAAAACAAGTATTTTTTGTTGTTTTTTTTTTTTTTCTAAAAATAAAGTGGATACAATCAAAAAAACACATCATGATGTAGTTGCATGAAGGCAAGACAATTACAATAGAATGTTTCTCTGAGGTAATTTGCTTAATAGATTTTAGAAGACAGTAGAAAGAGTAGTTAAGGAAGATTAGAGAGAGCTAGTGAGAAGAGTGAGTTAAGGGCAGAAAGTAGATTAAGATATGAGAAGTAGGGGATGTTTAAGGAGGGAGAGTGCAGTGGCAGGACCAGTGACTTCTAAAGTGCTTTTTGGTGGCTGTCTTAAATTGTTTAGGATGTGTAAGGGTCCTTTCTAGTGGGAGCCTATTCCAGGGAATAGTCGGGTGATAGCTGTACATGTTGCATCCAAATTTAGATTTGGATTTGTAGATTTGTAGTAGGTCTTGGTTGGAGCTTGGAGAGTTCTGGAGGGAGAATAATGGGAGATGAGAGACGATAGTGCTGGGCAGTAGGAAGGCTGGTATAGGATAGAATGAATGATCTGGAGCTGAGTAAGAAGAAGCTGGTGGGGTAATTCAAGACAGTATAGGTGTTTTAGAGAGAGACAGTGATGGGATTTGTAGGTTTGTTGGGCAGCAAAAACATTCTTTTTCTTTTTCTTGGCTGAGCTCTGGCAGCAGCAGCACCTAGAATTAAAGCCTGTTGCAAAGACAGATTAATGATGGCAGCAGCAAGTGCTATTCATGTTTAAGTTTCTAGGTATAATTGTGCCTGAATTGCAAAGAACTTTGGATTTCAAGGCAAAAGCAAGCAGTGAGTGTACACACGAACTTTATACATAAATGAATAGCTTCACTATGTTGGATTGCTTAACTAGCATGCAATTTGTCTACGTATGCCTTCATTAACATATTCAGCTGCTTACCCTTGTTTTGAGGCTTTGCAATAAGTGCAAAGATGTTTAATGAACACTAAGTAGCTCACTATAATGTCCATGGCAGTAGGCATTCATGAATACGCCCATATATTTTGTCAGTTTCCTAAACACTAGCAATGTATAACATCCACTTTCAATGATATAACACCCCTGATGTAATCTCATTAATGCTGTTTCTTTGTTGTGTTTATAAGGTTTAATAAGGTGTCAGGTATTTGAAATAAGAACTTGGGGTAGATATCAAAAACAATATCATCAGTTTTACAAACCTTTTATAATGTGACAAAAACTTCTCTAGTGATGAAGAGTGCTTGAGTAATGCATGGAAAAATTATGTTACTAAGTCAAGATGCCGAAATGGGTTTTATTCAAGATGGATTGTCCTTTCTTTGGCAGATTCTGTTTTCATATGGTTTTCCAGACTCTTGGGTGAACATCATATGTGACATATACAGTGGGTAGGGGGTGGGGTTTGTGATGAAATTAAAAACTAATTGGAGACTCTCAGTGATCAAAGGAAGCATAACTGATTTAATGAGCCATTCTCAGTTTCACTGTAGCATCCATGTGCATTGAGACTTGCATGACTTAATCTTTGAAACAAGCATATGCTACTGGCAGGATCAACCAGATAGGAGCACTCCAGTGGGAGGACAGAGCAGGGCTTGAAGTCTCCACCTCTGCCAATGAGAGGGGTCCCTCTCCCCATGGAGGGTGCACCCCAGGTGTGGTCGTGGGCCAGCAGCAGAGATCCTGGAGGGCTGCAGGCTGCTGCGGAGCACAGCAGCACTTAGAGCCAGAGAGAGAGAGAGAGCGAGAGAGAGAGAGCAGACCTCCATTGCTCGCTCCCAATCTTGGGTCACACTGCTGCCAGTGGAAGGCGGCCACCGAGTGGAATAGCCCTGCTCAAGACAGGACCCCTTCACCACACCTGGACTCAATGCTCTCACCTCAAATTTAACCCAGTGGGGTGCAGAACGCTCCATGCCCCTACCCACACCCCACTCTCCGGGTGGAGAAGCTTGACCCGCACAACATGACCTGAAGAGCCACACCGCTGGAGCCCTCTGTCAGTGGGAGTCAGTTAGCCTGATTGACCATTTTGAGGGAGGACAACACACAGTTGCCTCCTATCCCCATTGCTTTTTCAACTGTACAATGAACATGTAGTAGAATTAATAATATATCACTCAGGTTTATATGGGTACAACTTGTAGGAATTATGACGATGATGTGGTGGGTGGTCAGTGGCATGGAGCCATAATTCCTCAGTTTTGAGTTACAAGCAATTTTCAGATAACTACTAGGGAAGTGATTTGAAACAGTACTCTAACAGATATAAATAAGATATAGATTCCTGAAATATGCAGAGGTCTAGTGTGGTAGCTTGTTTGCTTTTTATTTTATTTTATTTGCTTTTATTTACTAGGAAAGTCTGACTGGGTTAAAGCCCCTTTTTACAGAGGCCAGAGTAGAAAAGCTCCACAGACATTTACAATTTTGAATTTAATGGCAAATATGACAGATTCAAAAATTAAAACATATTAGTACTAATAACAAAACTGTAAACTAACTATAAAATAATTGTAAGAATTGATATGACTGTAGGATACTGGCATGAACTATAAATAGCTGGAAGAAACTGGAATAAGACTGGAATGAATGTCTTTATCTGTCAATTGCCAAGAACTGCGTTGAGCAGGTGACAATCTCTACTTTATTTGCCAAATCTTCTCGTACCTTTCAGAATAAAGTCTGCACATACTGCAGTTCAGTTAAGAAAGCTTTGTTATGGACAGTGGAGGTGGATGTCAACAATATTCAAATACTGTCTCCAATAACCGTGCTGATAAACTGAAATCATCTGTAGTGCCTGCATTCATATTTGATTCTCCTAAATAATATCATTAATATTTTGAAATGCTGAATATCTGACCTGACCTCTGTACTCTTACTCAAGTGTCTGTACTGCCTTCTGTGGAATACACTGCCATGACTTTCTGCATATCAGTCCAAACAAACTAACTTAACTGACTATGTCAGAAGTATTTCCTAATAATAGCAAAACCCTACAAATCCCTACATGCCTCTTTAACCTTGGTTCCCAAGCTTTGTACCGCACAAACAAAATGTGTTTTTATTCAGTGTATTGCACATTCTGTTCTTATCAGTGAAAGTGCATTCACTGAAACTGTATACATACTGTGAAGGCCTGCTTTAATATGACTGCATTTCTAGACTTATGCAAAGAGAATACTGTATTTTTGTACATTTAAATGATACCTGATCTTACAATACCTTCTAAGATACCTCAACACACACAGGCATCTTTCTATAGTGATATTAAAATATGAAATATAAAATTAATGAATTCCAGGAAACGCTGGGCAACTGTAATGGTACATGAGTAGTTTTCCCAGTTTATGGAGGGGTAGTTGAAGTCACCCAGTACGAGAGTGTTAGGTTGGACCCTAATATTATCCAGGGTGCTTAGGAACATGGAGTGTGAGTCTTGGGACATGGTTAGTGACCTATAGCAGGCTACAACCTGAATCGCTGTCTTACCCAACACTTGCACAACATTTCCTGGAATTCATTAATTCCAATGCCCTGGACCAGCTTGTTCTTATCCCCACTAGAGGTAACAGCATCCTTGACCTCATCATTACTAACATGTCAACTCCAACTTGGTTAGATCTGACCACAAACTAATCACCTTGGAAATCCACCCCCCCCCCCGCAAAGGTAACCACCATGAAAAACTTCTCCAAAACTAACTTTGGGCTCCTAAAAACAGACGTGGCTAACTTCATGGCACCCATGCAAATAGAGAATAGTTGCATGACAGCCGAATCATACACCAATGCACTGTACGAACACGTACACAAATGCATGGATCTCACCATAGCTAATATAACCAAGGAGTTTTCCTCCAAAAAAAGGAAGCCAATCTAGTGGTCCCGTGCCATAAACAAACTCTACAACAGAAGTAGGAAATTGACACAGAATAAGCTGAAGTCCCAAGACTGGAAAACCTCCCACAAAAAGCTGAGATCCCTCATCAAATTCTCTAAAGCTAGCTATGAAAACAGAATTGCAGCAGATACTAAAGACAACCACAAGGCCTTCTATAGTTATGTAAAGAATCTCCACGGCAATACCCAGATTTGCTCTGACCTACTGCACAATGGTACCTCCTATACCGAGCCAACAGATACTGCCAATATACTGACCGGCAGATTCAGTGCCAACTTTAGCCCCCCCAAAGGACCAGTCACAATACTAGTACATTGCCAGGCACCCAGTATTACTGCTGAACAGGTTAAAACAGCACTGTCTAAAGCCAAGAATACAGCTTCTATGGGACCTGACAATATCCTTGGCTGTGTTCTACATTAACTACAGAGTGAACTGGCACCTCAACTGTGTGCCCTGTTCAATCACAGCCCTCACCTCAGGCTTTGTCCCTACCAAATGACAGACTGCTACAGTCATCCCTCTCCACAAAGGAGGAGTGACTACAGACGCTGGGAACTATCGCCCCATTAGCCTGATGAGTCTGATATGCAAAGCTATGGAATGCATCATCATGGACCTAATAAACAAGGATATAGGGAATCTCCAAACTCTGGATCCAGCACAGTTTGGTTTTGTGACGGGTAGATCATGCCTGCTCAACTTCTTTGAGTCAGTCACCCGAGCTGTGGATGAATGCAAGGTGGTTCATATAGCCTACCTTGATCTGGCCAAGGCCTTTGATACTATTCCCCACTCAGAAATCATAGAAAACCTCACTAAGCTAGACATCAAACCCAATATCACTAGGTGGGTTGCAAACTGGCTCATGGGTAGAACCCACAGTGTAAAAGTAGCTGACTCCAAGTCAGACTGCCGACCAGTCACGAGTGGAGTCTCACAGGGTTCGGTCCTTGGTGCTCTCCTGTTTTGTATCTACTTCTCTGAAGTCCAGGCCAACACGAAGGGACTCTGGCTGACAAAGTTTGGAGACGATTGCAAGCTGGGAGCTATTATTAACTCCCCAAGTGATGTTGACATCCTGCAGAAAGGCCTCACTGAGACCAACAACTGGTGTCAGAACCATGGCCTTAAGCTCAATGCCAAAAAATGTGTCATCATCCCTGTAAAAGAAAAACTTCAAAGACCAAAGCACGTTAGGTTCAAGCAAAGCACCCTTTATTACTTGCAGCAAGGAGACAAAGCATGTAGATACAAGGTTTGTCTGATTTTCTGGAGATCAGTATGTTATTCTTATACAGTTCTCTTCATGTCACACAGAAAATGTTACCAAATCTACTGCTGACGTAGTCGGACACATCTTTCTGTATGTTACACAGAAAATGTTACCAGACTTATTGCTGACATGGTCAAATTATTGCTGTCTTGCAAAAACATTTAAGAAAAACAACCTGGTCTTGGGCTTATTTTAGCCCTCCTTGGTTCTTCAATTCTTCAATTGTACAGTTCTAATACATGTGTTACATTTTGCCTAGATTCAAGGTACATTTCTAGCTTTGGTACAAGTAATGCTGACTATGGTTTAAGCTTTCAAACATCTGTTTTCTTTATCAAGGCTTCTAGCAGCTGCACATTTTCACATAGCATAAGCAGAATAAAATGTCTCTTATCAAGTTTCTAGTAGCTGTGCAGATTCATACAACATGAACAGAATAAATGTATTAACCCTTTTAAGCCTTTAATGCACTAAGCATGCATATTGCTATTATGCATTTTTCTAACAATCCCCTTTGGGAAAAACTCAGTTCCCATGAATTACCACATCAATGGTAGTCTGCTGAACACAGAAGGTGTTATAAGAGATCTGGGAACACAGGTTGACAGTAACCTCTCTTTTGACCACCACATTGCCACTGCGGTCAGAAAGTCCTTTTATGTGGTACATCTCATTACTACGGGTTTTGCATCCAGGAAGAAAGAGGTCATTGTCTCCTTCTGCTCTTCCCTTGTTAGGCCAATCATTGAGTACAATGCCCAATTTGGCATGTACCTCACTAAACACCTGCAACAACTGGAGAGGCCACAAAAGTACCTCACAAAGAGGATCCTAGGCCTTAAACATTTGTCCTGTATGAACAGACTTAAAAAACTCCAACTATTCTCAGTCTCATATCGGCTACTTAGAGGTGACCTCTGCTTGAGTAACAAAGCCATGTCTGACCCAGCTCTGTTAGAAATGCTACATCTAAAGAAATCCCAAGCCCTCCAAACCACATGCTCTAGAGACCTCAAACATGCTGGAGGGGACAGGTTCATAACTCAGAGACTGCCCATGCAATGGAATAGACTTCCCATACATGTCAAGCAGAGCACCTCACTGGCCCTCTTCAACAGAAATCTTGATGAGTGGATGGGAAATAGAAAATTCGCCCCAGGGATCACTCCGGTGACTTTAATTGACAGAGGCACTGGGAAGTAAGGTCGGGTGGCACGGTGCCAGGATAATCCTATGGACTAGGCTTGTAAAGGTTCCAGGGCCATTAGCCTAGTACACACCTATGAACCTATGAAGACACAGGCCTAACCTTACATTTCAGGATTATGCAAGGTCTATTTTACTAACTACATTTATGTAGGATTTATTCTGTAGCAATTGTATCTGAAATTACTGAAATGGGATTTACATCTGTAATTACTTTATAAATCTATTAATAAACTCTGCAAAGGATACTATAATGATCACTAGAACAAATATAAATAATGTTCCTTTGTCTGGTAAATAAACTTGCAGTTTTAATTTTGACCACTAGACGTCACTTGAGCATTTATGGTTTGTTTTGTTTGAAGTCTCTTAACTTTATGATTAATTATAACTGGGCAATTCTTTAACATGTTGTAACCGCTAACCTCTTTTTTACATCTATAAAATATGTATCTTGAAGCATAATTGTTGTAAGATGGTCATCAATAGGAAGGGGATTGAGAGTTATTCTGTTATTTAGGGGATGTACCAAATGGCATTGTTTTAGTTTTGGAAGTGTTCAGAATTAGCTTTTTGTTGTTAAGCCATTTGATAAGTGAAAGTAAGTAAGCTTGTAGTTGGCGTTTGGCAGAGGAGGTCAAGTCTGAGTGAAATAAGAACATGTCATCATCATAAACTAAAAGAAAGGTAAGGGATGTCAAGTGTCAGTTTTTTAATGAAAATGGAAAAAAGAAGAGGAGCCAAAATGGGGCACTGAGATCCTCCTTTAAGTAGAGGAGTTGAAGCAGAGAAGGTGTTTTGAAACTGCATAGTGAAGTACCAATAGGAAATATAATTTTTAAACCAGGAAGCTGTATCTGGATCAACTAGATCTAAAGCTCTAGTGAGGTTAATAAAGACAGTTCCAGTGAGAGTTAGAAGGCCTTTGCCCATAGCCAGGAGTATGTTATTAGTAAGTATCTAGAGTGCAGTAAAAGTGCTCCTACTAGTCCTAAAGCCATGCTGCTTTGAGGATAGTAGATGATCTTGGGGGATGTAATGAAGTGGATTGTAAATCAGTTTTCAAGGATTTTTTTCAAGTATGGAAAGAACTGAGATGGAGCAGAAATTAGTGATGTGGGATAGGTTATTTTTTAGGCAGGGGAGTGGTTTAACAATGGCTGTGGAGAGTTGGATAGTGAAAGACTGAGAAGAAATGTACCTTCCATTAAGGACCTCACTAAGACGAATGTTCTTTACTCACTAATTTTTTATTATATTTATATATTAAATATTTAGGGTTTCATAAATCCATAGGATTATAGAAATCATAAGGCAGCCAAGTCACAAGTAGATTTACACCATACCATCACCCGCCCTTCATACTGAATCTCCAGTTCTCAAGAAAGACAAAGCAGGTCAGCCCCTTAGTAAATTTGTGGGTATCTATCCAGTCATCCGGATTTAAGTTAAAGGATTCCAGCATATTACTTTATTTTACTTGCAGAGAAAGTTTGCTCCAGAGATGGGGAAGGCATTGGGTAAAAAAAGTTCTCTCTCCAGAGCATTTCAGTTATGTGCTGTGGAAATTTAAGTGCTGGTATTAGTGGTGCTATTTGGCTTGTTAAGATACAAAAGATCAAGGAGGCAGGTCTGCAAATAGCATAGAATGAAAAGCATAGGTCACCTCACAAAAGCATGCAAGAAATATAGCAAAGGGATAATGTGTTAAGCCTGTCCTGATATCTAAGGGACTTTAGGCCAACAATCTTCTTAGATAGGAACATCTGGGGCCTTTTCATTTACTTAATGTGTATAGAAAGGGACATCAAGAAGGGGTTGTGGTACTCAATGATGGATCTAAAAAGGGCTGCATAAAGAGGTATGATAATGCCTTTTGATTTGCATTTGAAAATTGCTGTGATAGTATATTACTCCTGTATCCTGGCTGCTTAAAAACCATATCTTGATGAGTCCAGTAGAATATCCCAGTTATAAGACAAACTTATATAAAACTGTATAATTCTGATAAAGTTACACATGTATTCAACAAACTAATATGTGGATGGACCAAGCAAATAATTAATTAATTAGTTAAAGGAAGTTTAAGCAATGGCTAAGTGGAGAAAAACAGAGAACATGGTAGATGTTTGCTGTTCTCAGAACCAGTGCAACATTTTTTTCTTATTTGAATACTGACATAAGATCTATAAAGGAGAGTATCTTTGCTTTCTTGTCTTTAGTTGTTTATATATGTCAGTACTCCAAGCATCTCTATCTCTTTATGTGTTTAACTTTTACAGTCAGTACTTTTAAGCTTAGTTCAGGTATTTCTTAGGTTAGCTCTTGGGTAATGCCTTTGGTAAAAACAATAAACATACTGATGAAAAATAACCATTTATAGCTAATTCCAGCACAATAAATAGAATGAATCAATGTGCAAGAACAAAAAGATACAAAAAGAGCCCATCAACTGAATAAGCTAGCTTGCATTTCTACAGAAAAAGGTGAACATTAATAAAGGAAATATCAAACATTAACCCACTCCTTATTTATCATTGTGACACTGTTAAAGTGAAAATAAGATGAAAAACAAAACAAGGATCTTGGTCGTCTCACTTAGCCTTTGATTACAGCTGAATGCAGACCTACTAAAACATCTTCCCATCTTTAATTTTTAGAAATATTTGGCAACAAAAAGGATTTAACACACGTTCTGTTGAATGTGTTTTGTCTGCAGGAATAAGCTCTCTAAGGGATTAAGGTAAATGTTTCTCTAAAGCAAACCACATATTCTTGAATGAAAACAGTCATAATCTTTAGGGTTTCTTCCATTCTTCCTTATTAGTGACAGAGGTGTTCACTTATTTATTTTGGTATTTGGAAAGTACATAATGACATCAAAAATGTCTTAGATGAGAAATCCTATTAATATCTATATCCAGGCACAACACATTAAGGCAGAACTGTGCGATCTTCTAACTATAGCCCTATATTACTCAGATGACACTTTTAAAATGTCATGAATGAGATCACTTGTATCATTATTTTCAAAGTTTTGACCACAAGGTAAACTTTATTAAACCTTTAACTTTGCTCACATTTCAGCAGTATAATATAAACTTGACTGTATTACCTTGCTTTAGTAAAAAATACACAGGTACAAAAATAAACATGGAAGAATGTTTTAAAGGAATTTCCACATCTTTAAGTATATCAGTGAATAGAGTATGTTACTGTGACCATTATTCTGAAAGTAATTTACATATCCACAGGTGACCAATGTGTGTGTGTGTGTGTGTGTGTGTGTGTGTGTGTGTGTGTGTGTGTGTGACACTGTGTGTGAGTGTGACACTGTGCGTGTATGTGTATGTGTTCGTCTGTGTGTGTGTGCATGCATGTGTTTGCGTGTGTGTGTGTGTGTGTGTGTGTGTGTGTGTGTGTGTGTGTGTGTGTGTGTGTGTGTGTACATGTGTTCACATGTGTGCTTGTGTGTATGTGTGTTGGTCCATTTATATGTGTCTGTTTGTGTTTGTGTCTGTATGTGTGCTGGTGCATGTATATGTGTATGTTTGTGTTTGTGTGTGTATGCATGTATCTGTGTTTATATGCTTGTGTTTCTACTCATATCTACATACACTCTTTGAAGTTCCTGTGTTGAAGTTTCTGTTTATGCTCTATCTTCTGACAGTTGCATGTAGCACCATGATATTAGAAATGATCATGTGTAGGAAGACAGGATGTGATAGACAACATGCCCGTTCAATTATTAAAACACCTTTACTAGTTTTTATATATTGCGCAAAACTGGATTGTATAGTGCAGTGAAACATTAGCATAAGGAAGGAGGATTGAGGTTGGGGGCATATCACATGCCACAGGACACTGGCAGGTCAGGTTTTGATCCTATAGGTTAGGGGAGGACTAATTTTCAGGGCATGATAGGTTTGCTGCCATTTTGAGGAATGGCCACAAGTCTGGTTAATGCACTTCACTTTAAAATCAGTAGTTACATGTGATTTACTTCCAGATTATTTGAACAAGGTAAAGCATGAGTTTAGCATTGGGTGTTCAGTCATACTGGGAGATCAGAGTTAGTCATATGGGAATGTGAGGTCAGTGAAAACTAGTGAAGGCATAACCCAGGCCCTAGAAGGCAAATAAATATGAGCTGTACTGTGATAAGCCCTCTAATTAGCCTGTTCCCCTTCCAAAGCTATAAGAGCTCACCTTTGAGTGTGTTTCCTAGGAAGAAGCCAGGTAAATTTTGCTTGGTTGGCAGCTTGTTGGGCAGAGACTTAAGGCTATCCACACAACATTAAGGAGGGAGCCCCCATTGTCTTTCCTAGGCTTATCTGCTGGTTTAATCCCCTTGGAGTGAGCAGTTAAGTATGTTACTCATGGATGTTTATAGTAGGATTGTTTTTATTGCAGCTAGCAGTCTCCACTGATGCCCCAGTCTGTTATTATTATAGTATGAGAGGTTTTTGTTTACACTGAGCTGTATGGTTTCTTGTAAATTGATTTACTGCATCTTTTATCTGCGTTAATAAATGTTACAGTTTATTGGAATGGTATATTGTTGGTATTGTTCATGCATTTCATAAATGTTGTAAAGTTTCTAGAATCATTTGTATTAATACTGGTTTGGGAGCATAGCAATAGTAATGCAGAGGGGGTAGCCTCCCTGGGTTCAAAGTATTAGTGGTTGTGGTCATGAAGTCCAGCTCCTGCATTCCTCTTTCTTTACTGACGCCAGATCAGGAATGGCCCGAGTCCTAGAAGTAGTAGTTATGTTTCTGCCGGTTTTGGTTCAATAAAGGTTGTCACTCATCAAAACTGGTATGCATTTTGGAGTGGGAGACAAGAGACCAGGGTGGTGATACTTGTACAATGGTGACAAGGATCATGGTATCTTTGGCAATGGCAGTTTACATAAGCAGACACCATTCCTCTGTTTTAGGTGTATTAGTCATTTATATATTGTTTGGGTGTTATGATGTGCAGCATTCTGTTGGTTATTGTAGGTAGATACTCTGGTATAGATCTCTTCCAGTAAGGAAGGAGCCTATAGTTCCTTTTATGGGCTGAGTTAGTGGTTTAAACCCCTTGGACTGAACAGTTGAAAATGCTACTCCTAGAAATTTGTAATAAGGGAGGGGGTTTATGTTTGAGTGAGCAGTCCTCACTGCTGACATGGACTGTTACTTTTCAGGTGTGAGGAGTTTGTGTTACACTGCCTGTATAGTTTCTATACATTTCTGATTTTGTATCTTACACCTGTGTCAATAAATGTTGCAATTTATTGCTATGGTATATGACTGGTTTTATTTATGTATTTCAAAAATGATGCAATGTTTCTTGAATGACATATTTATGCTGGTTCAGGATCAATAAAGTTTATTGTCATTAAATCTGGTGTGTTTATTTGGAAATGGGATGTCAGGGATATGGGACAATACAAAATTTTTCACAAATTCCAGTCATATTGAAATTAGATGTGAATTCTCAACAGTCTCATTGGAGTCAGTCAATGGTGTGGCATTATGGGTGTAATATACTGGACAAGGCAGTATGTCTGTTACTTGTTGATTGCCCCTGGAGACTTTAGGCCACCACATTCTTCCTGTACCGCGTATTTAGCTTCAGTGATGGCTGGTGACTTAGAAGCAAGGGGAGCTGCAGTAAGCATCTGAATGGATGGAGCTAACCTGAATGGGGTGGAGCTCTATTACACCTGAGATTGTGGAGGGTGCTAGCCCCCAAAAGTCATACAATTCTAGATGCTCTGAGATGCACGTTGAATTATTTTTATTACATTTTATTCTATAGATGGCCTAAACAAGAAATCAAGAGTAAGTAAAGAAAGTCAGTCTCATTTTTTTTTACTTTCAAGGAAAAATAAATTTTGTCTAAAGTTTAATGTTCAAATCCTAAAAAAGAATAATTCCCCAATAAAATATCTTGTGAGGAGATATAAATCTTATCTGGGAATAGTGCTTTCCTACTCCTCCAAAAAAGATATTTACCTTCTGTGTAGCCATATGGATGATGTTCATGGAGCTGTTGTTTACCCAAATATTGTAGTACTAATTGCAGCACAATAAATAATGATTGCAGTGAGAGTAAAACCAAACATGGACAGCGACATGTATTATCCAGTTGAAGGCCTGAAAGATGAAACCAAAGTACATAGATAAAACCCACAGGGAGACATGAAATACACACAGATTGCATATAGAACATGTCATAGCTAAGAATCAAGCAGTGTTGAATGGCGACATTATTTGATGAAATACTCTGCAATGATCAGTTGCTATCACACACATTTTGCCCAGCTCACCACGGAGGGCCACTTATTGAGGACAATTCTGATGTTTGACTATGATGGAAAATAAAACAAAATTATGATAAACTTGTTTTTTTTTAGATATACTGCACCCAGCCATACACAGTAGTTTTTGTTACACACAATCCACATACTTTTCAGTTATAGCCACTTTATTGACTACATACCTCAGATATCTGATTGTGTTAAAAACAGACCCAGCAAAGTATTCCAGATGGCTTCACAATGCTCAAGTTCTCTACAAATTTTGAATAATGATTGCTTAACTTGAACAAATGACAACAATGTCAGTCGCTTTCATTCACAGACAACCCCTACACCTAGCAATTACAGCCCATCAATTAAACCCCTTGTATGACTGATTGTAAACTTCAGATGTTTGACTGGAATCAAATGAATGAATATGTATTTATAAACAGCAACACAAGATGTTATCAACTCAGCTCACTGAAGTAAAAATACAGTGTTAGACGCATTGCAACCAAATACCTCTCAATATCTGCGTTCAGGAATCAAAGAGAAAGCTAAAAAATTATGAGGATCAAACAAACAAAATAAGACTCAGGTATTGCCTTTAGAAACTTTTTAATTATATTATACTTAGAACGTTGCTAGACTAACAGGGTTTACATCAGCATGCTTTTTTCTCGTCTGTTAAGTCTGAAACTCAAATGTCTGCCATTATTTAATAATTGCAGTCCCCACTGATTTGCCAGAACACCACAAACTGTATAAGAAAACAGACAAAAATATGCAGCAATGCCCCGCGTCCCCACTATACTTCTCAACTTCTTTGCTGAAGAATGTTGGGCAAAACAAACAATAACCATTGCTGATAAATTCAATGACTACTTCATTAATGTAGTTAAATCCCTTACAAAGAACACCCCACAAACCATTCCCACCCATCCCAACTAATCTTTCTGTCTAAAGCCTGTTTCAACCAGCAAAATTGGAACACTCCTGTCTAAGCTCAAACTCACGACCATAGCATTTGGTAACTTCACTGCACAATACCTCCCTGATGTATGTTGCTTTAGCTCTGGACTACTCTGTTTCTGTATTCATTAACCACTCCTTAAAAGAGGAATACGTTTCAACTTCATGGAAACAGTCCATAATCTTATCACTCTACAAAGTCAACTACCCCAGTGAAATTCCAAACTAGAAACCTGTCATCACCCTCCTTCCACTATCCAAGATCCTTAAAAAATGCATCCACAGCCAACTCCTTTCCTATCTACTAGACAACAACTTGCTGTCCCATACACAACATAACTTTTGCTCCTTTCAAAGCACTACCTCTGTACTTCCTAAACACTGACAACTGCCATAGAACTAAAAACAAACTTGCGTCCTCTGTGTTTGTAAATCTTTCAAAAGCTTTAGACACTGTTCCTTCTCTATTTCCTAACCACTTTAGATCTCTCACACTCTGCAATCAGCTTATTCAACAGTTACTTCAGCAATAATCTGTCAAATGGCATCCTATCAATCAGTTGTAAACGGGGTCCTTCAAGACTTGATCCTAGGTCCTATACCCATTAACATATTCATAAACAGCATGAACTCAGCAGCTTATCCCTTGATGTTTGTCCAGTACACTGATGCCTCAGCACTCATCTGCTCAGTCACAAATCTCTCCGAACTACATTCCTTCATTTAACAACCCTTCACAAATGTTAAGAACTTGCTCAGCAATTTGCAACTATTACTTAATGCAATTAAGAAATTAATTAGAGCTTCTCCTACCAAAATATTGAGCCAAAATAGATCAACCCCTCAAAAATCACCTCCCTTGAAAATACCCCCTTAGATACTTCCGTCACTACAAAATTACTGGGTGCTACAATTGATAATAAATTAACATTTGACATCCATATGTAATAGGTGGTTTAAAAAAATGTATGCACCCTTTATAAAGCATACCCCTAACTTTCTGAGCCAGGTTGCAAACTTTCAGCTGCTACCTATCTCCTGCCACACCCCATATATGCTACTCCCATATTCACCCACCTTCAATCCACACAACTAGTCAAGTTACAGTAATGATACAACATAATAGCCACATTCACCTCATAGTTCTTCAATTATCAAGCACATTATAGCATTGCCTTCCACAAACTATCATGGCTGGATTGCCCTAGTGATCTAAATATTTCTCAACTAAAAGCCGCTCATAGCATTCTTCACCAACCCCAAAAATGCCATTCAATTGAAACTTTACTAGAATGGTACATCCCTCCTCAATCCCTAAGATATGAGACTTTGGGGCAAGTGTCAATCTCCGGAGCTCTAAATTACCACAACTACACAATTTACTCCTACAATGTAGCAAAACTTTGGACTCCACTACCCAGCAAGACAAAGCAATCAACATCTAATTCTCAATTTAATAACAAAGTAAAAAGTCAATTCTTGACACCCCCCACTGCAATTGTAAATCCACCTTTGTGCTGCAACACAGAAAATCAAGCCATTCTGCTACCTCCAAACCACCCTCATCTACTGACCTCTCCATTTCTAACACTACCGCTCATGCATTTTTAACTCCTCTTCCTCCCCACCCACCTTATTGTTACTTAAACCGATTTGTCAATCCATTTTTAGTTCTTCAACTTCCCAACCATAGCTTCCCTCTTAATTTCTCCTCCTGAAACTCTCAGTCATCCAAACTACCTTTCCATCTTTCACCTCACACAACTCACTTATCTTCTCTGACAAAATACTATATCAGCCACTTTCCAATCAGAATCATAGAGTAATAGAATGTACAAGGTAACTGGGCCATGTGCCCATTTACACCTTGCCAGTACCCACCCTTAGATTCTATCACTTTTTTCAAGGGCCAAAAGGCTACTCCTACAGCAGGAGAATTTATGAATACCCATCAAATTTTCAAATTCCTTCTTAAAGAAAGATAATGTGTGACATTGCTTGATCTGGAGAGGAGGTTTATTTCTGCTCAATGGTAGTTGTGTAACAAACTTATCTCAACATAGTGATTTGTTTTTCGGCTGAAGTAGGTTCATATTTCTGATTCTAGTGTTTACTAGACTCTGATTTGTGGATAAATAAGAAGTGTTGGGCTTCTGGGTGCCTAATGGCTCAGAAAACATGGCAGAATTCACCTACTAAGGACTCTATAGGTCACTGAATATAGGGACAATGCCTGCAGTCTCTTTTAGTAGCGCATGTTATTTAGGACCATGATTTTATTTTTCCTTTTGGGTAGGAACCTTTGGGATCTCTCTAACTGTTGGCTATGTTTAGTAAGATAAATCTCAAAGGTGACATATTCAGTGATGGCCTTGATTAGTGCTTAATACAGAAGAGTAGGGACTACTTTGAATCCAGAGGAAATACCCTTTGTGATCAGTTGTGCCAGAAAAAAGGATTCCCTGTCCTCTGTTACAATATGATGATCAGAGGAGAGGTAGTTATCTACCCATGTTCCACGGTCTCTAACATCTTCATTTCTGAATGTGATATTTTCTGTACTATAAGCTAGATGGAGGTTTGTTTACCACATAAAACAATATTAAATTTTTAGCATTGTGTTTTTCCTGTTTTCAGAGCATCAAATGCTAACATGTGTAAGTTCTCTTCATAGAGAGGGGTAAAGTTGGCAATGATTCTGTCGGCCAGTATACTGGCAATATCTGTTGGCTCAGTATAGGAGGTACCATTGTGCAGTAGCTCAGAGCAAATCAGTTTCCTCCTTATGTTGTAGAGTTTGTTTATGACAGGGGACCACCAGACTGGCTTCTTTTTTTTGGAGGAGAGTGTCTTGGTTCTATTGGGTATGGAGTGATCCATGCATTTGTGTACATGTTCATACAGTGCATTGGTGTATGATTCTACAGTCACTCAACTATTCACCATTTGCATGAGTGCCTTGAAGTTAGCCACCTCTGTTTTTAGGATCCCAAAGTTAGCTTTGGAGAAGTTTTTCATGGTGTTTACTTTTGCTGGGCAGGTGGGAGGGATGTGGATTTCCAAGGTGATTAGACTGTGGTCAGATCTAACCATGGAGGATCTGAATATTGGTAGAGAGCAACGGTTGCCCATGTTAGTAATGACCAGTCAAGGATGCTGCTACCTCTAGTGGGGGTGAGAAAGTCCAGGGCATTGGAATTAATGAACTCCAGTAAACATTGGGCAAGTGTATTGGTACATGAGTAGTTTACCCAGTTAATGGAAGGGTAGTTGAAGTCACCTAGTAAGACAGTGTTAGGTTGGATCTTAATAGTCTCCAGGGTGCTTAGGAACATGGAGTGCAAGTCTTGGGACATGATGACCTGAATCGCTGTCTTACCCAGTGTTAGCTGCACCTGAAGTATCTCTGATGTGTTATGTTGGGCTACCAGTCTGGAGATGTGCATATTCTTTATGAATATGGAAACACCACCACCTTTGGAGCTTCAGTTCAAGTTCTGGGGCTGAAAGGTGTGGAATGAGTTATAGCCTGGTAGTGCAGGTGTGTTTTCTGCAGCCTTGAACCAGGTCTCTGTTACACCACAAATGTTGATGTTCTCCATTTTAAGGAATGCCTTGAGTGAGTGCATTTTGAGATTTAGACTTGTACCGTTGAGCAACAGGACCCTCAGACTGCATTTGTTTGTAGCTGTTATGGTGGTAATTTGGTCTTTGGAACACTGCCTAAAAAAGGCACTATAGGGGTGGCAAGAGCCTTGGCCAGTATCCAGAAGCCCAGGGGTGACAGATGCAGGCCATCTCTGGCAAAGCATTGAAATCTGTCAGTCATGTCATCCCAGGCAGACAGATACTGAATCCATTTAGAATGATACCAGAATCTTAGCCAAGTGTTGAAATCAATCATTTTCTGCTTGTACTGTGGTATCATTCTGGGTGATGGTAAGATGCTGCTCAGGGCTAGGGTCATACCCACCTGGGCTACATAATCCAAGAGCTCTTCCATGCCTCTTTTCATATAGTCCAGGGAGGTACATCTCAGGTCATTTATACCCACATGTACAATGACAGAGTCATACTTGTACCTCTTGTTGAGAGACCTGAGTGCATGCGTGCGTTATGTGTCAGATCCTGGCATCTGACAGGCAGCTGACTCTTACTTTCTCCTTATTCAACCTAGTGAGTGGGACATCAGTGTGCCTCACTATTGAGTCACCTATGACTAGTGTGTTGGGCATGCTGTTTTACCTTAGGGGCTTTGGTTGACTGGCACACTGTTTAGGAGAGTTATGTGTCTCATGTTTAGTGTTGTGTTGTGGTGGTCGGGTGTGTTTTTGCCTTGGAGGTCTCTGCTTCTTGGGTAGATTTTTATTGAGAGCCTCTGCGAAGGTGGGTGTGTGGTTTGTGTTTCTATGTGAAGGCAGTGCTGATGTGTGTTCCAGAAGGCTATGTGTTCCATGTGGTATGGTGCAAGTGTTGACCTTCTCCTCTTGACCAGCTATTCCGGTCTTGGCTGGAGAGTGCGTGGCTTCCAATTTGGATATATAAGTGCATCTCTCGCAAGTCTGAGTGTTGGAAGGTAAGACAAGAGGGTTATCAGTGTACATGAGGCAGTTGCTACATTGCCTCAGGATGCCCAAGTTCACCAGGTTAATTGGAGAAAGCACAGATAACTGACCTTTAGACATACTTGGAGGGGTGTGCATTGATAATAAGTACTAGATCTGTTCCCTTGTAAAACGTTTAGTGCTGGTAGCACTTGTCTGCTACAGTAATTGCTACAAGAAGTCTGATAAAGTGCTAGACTAATAAGCTAGTATAAGTGCAGGAGAGGAGAGAACTAGTAGATCTAAGGGAAAAATTGAAGAGCAGAATCTGACACTTCTCAGAAGCTTACAATCAGTCCTAGATACAGCAAGTCTGTATCTGGACTAGTATGTGGTAAACAGCTTAACCATTATGCCAACTCCAACATAGGTGAATGCTATATACCTTTGTTACTAAAACACCCTTAAGAAAGAAAGGAAGTAGCTGTAGATATTGAAAATTACAAAAACAGCAATATTTGAAAAAGAGAGCATCTTGAATTTACTAGCACTAGACATTATTGTAACCAAAATATGAATACAAGGGTAAGCAGCACATAAAAAATAAAATGGAAAAAGGACCAAATCAACACTGCAACTGACTGTTTAACAGAATAAATGAAATAAAATAAAGTAGAAACTGAGTGCTTTCTTCGGCATTCAGATGTACATAGACTTCATCACAGTGAGTGTGTTTGCCATTGATGATGCTGTTACATACAAAAGGACAACCAACTGGAAGGTTTTATAAGGGAATAATTATACAGCGTAGTGGGGAGTGCTCCTACGTTTATTTATAAGAATAATTTCAATCTTAATGTTCTTTTACAACATGATAAAACTAAGGTTGGGGTTAATAGCACTTTCTCTAACAAACCTGTTGGGATGTACAAGTGTTGCCACTTTAGTGCTTGCCATTTTAGAAGGTCCCTTTATAATGTTGTTTGATTCCTCATTTACTATTGCCCTAAAAGAGAGATATAATTGTAAAACCAGGAGGGCAGTTTACATTTGTGTCTGTTCTGGCTGTCCTGCATTTTATGTTGGGATCACCACTCGAGGGTTATTTGAATGTATTAGGGAACATCAATATTATATTAAAAAGAAGAACACAAAAAGTGCTTTATTTAAACACACTTTAAAATGTTCTAACAATAAGAAGTTTCTTTTTTTCAGTTATAGAACAGGAGCATCTGGACCTAAAGGGAAGGGATTTAAAAAATTACCTAGAACAAAGAGAAGCCCTATGGCGAATTAAGTTAACTGCAGACAGAGCCCCTGGATGTAATGATATGGTTAATCTAAAATGTGTTTTTAAAAAATAGAAGGGTATATGTAAATATGTTATAAAGTATTAGTATGCATTTAATGAATTTTGGGTAATTGTTTTTAAATGGTGTTTTCAGCAATAATTAATTGATAAATTGGTGCTTGATTAGGAATTTTATGTATTTAAACCTGTTGAATTTGTTGATTCTTTGCATTCTGAAGTAGTCTTTAGATGAAAGCGGCTAATAAACTGTGTGGCGCGCTAAAAAAAAGTGCATTGTAATTTGTTTGGCCCTGCTGGTTTTGGCTTATACAAGCTTTCTATTGTTTCTGGTTTCTCTTTTACCTCAGTCTGGTGGCTTTTTTTTGGTTTATTGCATTTTTCTTTTGCCATGGCTGAAGCAGCAAGGGATGTTTTGTTAGATGCCTCCATAGATCATACACTTGGTCTAAGGGAGTCTAATTTGTTACAAATTTTACTTGATACTATGGGAGATATTCAGAAATCCCTACATGCTTTAATGCATAATAATGGAAAAACTATTATCGGAAATAATGACTATTTTAGTTCTGATCATGATTGTGTTACCATTTTTGAAACAAATTAAACTGGGTGCCAAGAGGTGGTTAACGGACAAGGAATTGATTATAGAGATGTTGCTGCAGTGTTAAATAATAACTTTGATCCCTTTAAAAGTGTAGGAAGAACTGCAGCTGTTTCTACTGCAACCAACTTGGATAAACTAAAAGGAGTTTCTTTTGAACTTGGTAAGCTTCTCAAAAAATACAGTTCCTTAGATCTTGAAAATAAATACTTTGAAAGGTGTATTGAGCTGCGTATTGTGCTGAAATGTCTTAGGTTTTTTAAATGCCCCAATGAGGTTAAGGCATCCAGTAATTTTTTCACTACTTTAGTTGAGTTTTTTAACAATGCTGGCCATGAATTGCTTAGGTTGTTAATTAAAAACAACCAGATTATAATGCTGGATTTAAAAGAGTGAATAGTTAAAATGGACTGTTAAATTCAAAATAACTGTGCTATGGAGTCTACATTTCATTCAGAATATGAAAATATGTTCAGTCAACTTGAGCAGTCAGAATTTTTGGTTACTGCTCGCAAAAATAAAAAAAAAACTCCACAGGGATATATTAGCATATGAAAGCTCTAGTGCTTATTCTATCTTTGATCCAGCATATAGAATTCAAGAATGGAAAAAAGTCAATACTCCTTATGGCTCTAAGAGACCCATTAGCACTGATTTATTGAACCAAGTAAAACAGAGACATTCCCTTGTGCAGAAGGCTGCAGACATCATTCCTGAGGGCATAAGAAAAAATGGGAATAATGAGGCAGCAAATGAATGCCGGAAAGAGAGTGAACAGGATTTTGATGAATTACCCTTGCATTCACAGGTAAAAGACATTTCTGAATTTATTTCAAAGTGAGTTAGACCAAAAACTACTGTTTTTTTCAAGCCAAGGAAGGGAAAATGGAGAGAGTACAGACAATGAGACCTGCAGGGCGAACAAGGTCGGACTCATCCACAGATATTTATACAGGTATGATGCTAAGATTCATAACCTGTCTAGTTTTTATATAAATATTCATCATGAAAAGGTTTTAAAACTTGAATTGACTTTTGTTCTGGCCTGAAGGGCTGATGTTTCCAGGACGGTATAAAATATGAAGGAATACATACGCAAATTAATCTTGAGTTATATATTAAATGATGATTGTTTATCTGATGCTTTGCTGTTTGTAAAGCCTTCAACATTTAATCCACCTTTAAACCACACATTAAAAGTTTTTGAAATATTATGTGAGGATGGGATTAGTAAATTATTGAATAAAAGAGTTTTAGATAGAACGTTTTTTAATCTTTCCTTAGAAGAAAAACAGGCATTGAATGAAATTAAAGGAGATAAAAAGTTGAGAATAATGAAGGCTGACAAGGGGAAGGTAGTTTGGTCTTAATGGATCAGGAAAGGTATATTGATAGTATTGAAACAATGTTATGTTAAGTAATGAAAGTGAATATGTTAAAGTTGAGAGTACATGTGTCAACAGATGTTATAAATATATACATACTTTTCTGTATGATAATTTTTTAGAAGGCAATCATAATGAAGAAATGTATAACTTCTGCAACATAGAGAATCCCAGGTTAGGAGTGTTGTTTGGTAATCCTAAGTTACACAAATGTTTAGAAAAAAAACCCTTTTTGGCCTATTGTCTCTGCTCCCAATTATATTACAGAAGGCATTTCTTTGATGGTGGATGCTTTATTAAATCCATTAGTAAATAGGTTAGACTCCGCCGTCAATGATTCTTGGGACTTTTTAGATAAGTTGCATGAATTTAAAGTTAGATATAAATTTATGCCTGGGAAAAACATTATTTGTACAGTTGATATTAGCTCAATTTTTACAGCTATACCACATAATAAAGGGACTGAATTTTTTAGATTATTTTTAAACAATTTTTCAGATATCTCTACCCAGCAGGTGAATTTTTATTGTAGTCTAATTGAGGTTCTGTTGGATACTAATTATTTTATTTTTAACAAGTGAATTCATAAGCAAACGAGAGGAGTGACTATAGGGTCTCTGGCTGCACACTCTTTTGCTAATATAGTGCTGGGGTGGTGGGAATTCACTGTTTTGCGAAAAATTACAGAAGCTTATAAAGTGTGTTTTTACAAGCACTTTGTAGATGATTTTTTTTTTGTTTTGGAAAGAACCCCCTTAAGTTGTGAACATCTTTTGACTGAGCTAAATGAGAAATCTACATTTTTTAAATTTACTATGGGTGAGGTTAGTTATGTTGTTAATTTTTTGGATGTTACCTTACAATGGAATCACGATATTAATGAATTTGAAAGTAGAATTCACAGAAAAGCAACTTTTACCAACAGTTACTTACATTATAGTAGTAAGAATTTGCCTAGGGGACAATATATTAGGGCAAGCAGAATGACAAATAATGATGCAATATTAAAAAAAGAATTTTATTTTATAACTAATTTGTTTTTGAATAGAGGGTATGCTAAGGTTTTCTTGGAAGAAATAGAAGAGGACATTTTGGAGAAGAGGAATTCTTCCTTTCTACCTATTTTAAAACATCCTTTTTTTAATTACAAAAAGGGTTTTGAAAATAATGCTGATACAAATTGTGGTGACAAAAGGTTAATTTGTACTTTGGATATGGCAGTGGAAAGTAATAGTATATGTTCAATTATTTATAATAATTGGAAAGATTTACAAGAGAATAAAGAATTATACAGCATAGTGGGGAGAGCTCCTATCTTTGTTTATAAGAATAATATTAATCTTAAAGTTTTTTTAAAACATGATAATACTAAGGTTGGGGTTAATAGCACTTTCTCTAACAAACCTTTTGGGATGTGCAAGTGTGGCCATTTTAGTGCTTGCCATTATGTTTTAGAAAGTATCTTTATACTTTTATTAAATTCCACATTTACTATCGCCCTAAAAGGGAGATATAATTGTAAAACCGAGGGGGGGGGGTAGTTTACATTTTTGTCTGTTCTGGTTGTCCTGCATTTTATATTGGGATGATCACTCGAGGGTTATTTGAATGTATTAGGGAACATCAATATCATATTAAGAAGAAGAACACAAAAAATGCTTTATTTAAACACACTTTAAAATGTTCTAACTATAAGAAGTTTCTTTTTTTTCAGTTATAGAACAGGAGCATCTGGACCTAAGGGGAGGGGATTTTAAAAATTACTTAGAACAAAGAGAAGCCCTATGACAAATTAAGTTAACTGCAGACAGAGCCCCTGGACTTAATGATATGGTTAATATAAAATGTTTTTTTTTTAAATAGAAGGGTATATGTAATATGTTATAAAGTATTATTATGCATTTAATGAATTTTGGGTAATTGTTTTTAAAAGGTGTTTTCAGCAATAATTGTTTAATTGGTAAATTGGTGCTTCATTAGGAATTTTATGAATTTAAACCTGTTGAATTTTTTGATTTCTTGTATTCTGAAGAAGTCTCTTGATGAAAGCGGCTAATAAACTGTGTGGCACACTAAAAAAAAAAAAAAAAAAAAAGTACATTGTAATTTGTTCAGCCCTGCTGGTTTGGGCTTATATGAGCTTTCTATTGTTTGTAGTTTCTCTTTTACCTAAGACTGGTGGCTTTTTTTGGTTTACTGGATTTTCCTTTTGCCATGGCCGAAGCAGCAAGGGAAGCTTTGTTGAATGTCTCCATACATCCTACACTTGGTCTAAGAGAGTCTAATTTGTTACAAATTTTACTTGATACTATGGGGGATATTCAAAAATCCCTACATGCTTTAATGCATAATAATGGAAAAACTATTGTCGGAAATAATGACTATTTTAGTTCTGATGATGATTGTGTTACCGTTTTTGAAACAAATGAAACACGGTGCCAAGAGATGGTTAATGAACAAGGAATTGAGTATAGAGACATTGCCACAGTGGTAAATAATAACTTTGATCCCTTTAAAAGGCTAGGAAGAACTGCAGTTGTTTCTACTGCTACCAACTCGGATAAACTTAAAGGAGTTTCTTTTGAACTTGGTAAGTTTCTCAAATAATACAGTTCCTTAGACCTTGAAAATAACTACTTTGAAAAGTGTATTGAGCTGCGTATTGTGCCCAAATGTCTTAGGTTTTTTAAATGCCCCAATGAGGTTGAGGCATCCAATCCTTTTTCACTACTTTAGTTGAGCTTTTTAACAATGCTGGCCATGAATTGCTTAGGTTGTTAATTAAAAACAACCAGACTTTAATGCTGGATTTAATAGAGAATAGTTCAAATGGACTGTGAAATTCAAAATAACTGTGCTATGGAGTCTATGTTTCATTCAGAATATGAAAATATGTTCAGTCAGCTTGAGCAGTCAGAAGTTTTGGTTACTGCTCACAAAAATAAAAAAAAAACTACACAGGGATATATTAGCGTATGAAAGCTCTAGTGCTTATTCTATCTTTGATCCAGCATATTGAATTTGAGAATGCAAAAAAGTGAATATTCCTTATGGCTCTAAGAGACCCGTGAGCACTGATTTAATGAACCAAGTAAAACAGAGACATTCCCTTTTGCAGAATGCTGCTGACATAATTTTAGAGGGAATAAGAAGGAACGGGAATAGTGAGGCAGCAAATGAATGCTGGAAAGAGAGTGAACAAGATTTTGATGAATTACCCTTGCATTCACCAGTAAAAGACATTTCTGAATTTATTTCAAAGTGAGCAGGACCATAAACTACTGTTATTTTAAGCCAAGGAAGGGAAAATGAAGCGAGTACGGACAATGAGACCTAAACGGCGAACAAGGTCGGACTCATCCATAGATATTTAGACAGGTATGATGCTAAGATTCATAACCTGTCTAGTTTTTGTCTAAATATTCATCATGAAAAGGTTTTAAAGCTTGAGCTGACTATTGTTCTGGCCTGCAGGGCTGTTGTTTCCAGGACAGTATTAAATTTGACAGAATACATGCGCAAATTAAACTTGAGTTATATTTTAAATGATGATTGTTTATCTGACACTTTACTGCTTGTAAAGCCTTCAACACTTAATCCACCTTTAAACCACACATTAAAAGGTTTTGAAATGTTATGTGAGGGTGGGATTAGTAAATTACTGAATAAAAGAGTTTTAGATAGAACGTTTTTTAATCGTTCCTTCAAGGAAAAACATGCATTGAATAAAATTAAAGGAGATCAAAAATTGAGAATAATGAAGGCTGACAAGAGGGGGTAGTTTGTTCTTAATGGATCAGAAAAAGTATATTGATAGTATTGAAACAATGTTATGTTAAGTAATGAAAGTGAATATATTAAAGTTGAGAGTACATGTGTCAACAAATGTTATAAATATATACATACTTTCCTGTGTCATAATTTTTTAGAAGGCAATCTTAATGAAGAAATGTATAACTTCTGCAACATAGAGAATCCCAGGTTAGGAGTGTTGTTTGGTAATCCTAAATTACACAAATGTTTAGAAAAAAAAACATTTTCGGTTTATTGTCTCTGCTCCCAATTATATTACAGAAGACATTTCTTTGATGGTGGATGCTTTATTAAATCCATTAGTAAATAGGTTAGACTCCTTCGTCAAAGATTCTTGGGACTTTTTAGATTAGTTGCATGAATTTAATGTTAGATATAAATTTATGCCTGGGAAAAACATTATTTGTACAGTTGATGTTAGCTCTCTTTTTACAGCTACACCACATGATGAAGGGACTGAATTTTTTAGATTATTTTTAAACAATTTTTTAGATATATCTACCCAGCAGGTGAATTTCTATTGTCATCTAATTGAGGTTCTGTTGGATAATAATTATTTTGTTTTTAACAAGTGAATTTATAAACAAAAGAGGGGAGTGAGTATGGGTTCTCCGGCTGCACCCTCTTTTGCTAATATACTGATGGGGTGGTAAGAATTCACTGTTTTGCGAAATATTATAGAAACTTATAAAGTGTGTTTTTACAAGCGCTTTGTAGATGATTTATTCTTTGTTTTGGAATGAACCCCCTTAAGTTGGAAAAATCTTTTGACTGAGTTAAATGAGAAATCTTCATTTTTTTAATTTACTATGGGTGAGGTTAGTTATGTTGTTAATTTTTTGGATGTTACCTTACAATGGAATCATGATATTAATGAATTTGAAAGTAGAATTTACAGAAAAGCAACATTTACAAACTGTTACTTACATTGTAGTAGTAAGAATTTGCCCAGGGGACAATATATTAGGGCAAGCAGATTGGCACCTAAAAGAAGAATTTGATTTTATAACTAATTTGTTTTTGAATAGAGGGTATGGTAAGGTTTCCTTGGAACAAATAGAAGTGGAAATTTTGGAGAAGAGAAATTCTTCCTTTCTACCTATTTTACAATATCCTTTTGTTAATTATAAAAAGGGTTTTGAAAATAATGCTGATAAAAATTGTCGTGACAAAAGGTTAACTTGTTCTTTGGATATGACAGTGGATAGTTATAGTACATGTTCAATTATTTATAATAATTGGAAAGTTTTACAAGGGAATAAAGAATTATACAGCATAGTGGGGAGTGCTCCTAAGTTTGTTTATAAGAATAATTTCAATCTTAAAGTTTTTTTACAACATGATATTACTATGGTTGGGGTTAATAGCACTTTATCTAACTAACCTGTTGGGATGTACAAGTGTGGCCACTTTAGTGCTTGCCATTATGTTTTAGAAGGTCCCTTTATAATGTTATTTGATTCCAGATTTACTATTGCCCTAAGAGGGAGATATAATTGTAAAACCAGGGAGGTAGTTTATATTTGTGTCTGTTCTGGTTGTCCTGCATTTTATGTTGGGATGACCACTCAAGGGTTATTTTTAATGTATTAAAAAGTGATTTCTTTAAACACACTTTAAAATGTTCTAACTATAACAAGTTTCTTTTTTCAGTTATAGAACAAGGCCGTCTGGACCTAAGGGGAAGGGATTTTGAAAATTACCTAGAACAAAAATAAGCCCTATGGCAAATTAAGTTATGTGCAGACAGAGCCCCTAGACTTAATGATATGGTTAATATAAAATGTTTTTTTTTAAAAGATAGATGGGTATATATATATGTATATATATATATATATATATATATATATATATATATATATATATATATATGTATATATATATATATATATATATATATATATATAAATAAGGTATAAAGTATTAGTATGCATTTAATGAATTTGGGGTAATTGTTTCTAAATGGTGTTTTCAGCAATAATTGTTTAATTTGTAAATTGGTACTTGAATTTTATGTATTTAAACCTGTTGAATTTTTTAATTGTTTGTATTTTGAAGAAGTCTCTTGATGAAAGTGGCTAATAAACTGTGTGGTACGCTAAAAAAAATGTACGTTGTGATTTGTTCAGCCCTGCTGGTTTTGGCTTATATAAGGTTTCTATTGTTTGAGATTTTTGCAGAATATCCAGATTTTTGCCTCATAATTTTGGTCAATATTTCACAAAATTGTGGTTTTCTGTCAAGTCATTGGCAAGTTATTAAAGATTGAAGTCAGAAAAGAATGACAGACATTTGAGGTTTTAGGCTTCATACCCATCAGAAAATCCATGCTAACACAAAACCTGTTATTCTATCAACTTTCTAAGTTTGTAAGAGCAATGTTTAAAATGTGTCCCTATTTTTGTGCCTTTACCCCCCACCCCCATTTTTTATGGCTTTGTCCAGATTTCTTGCATTGAGAGGTTGAGAAGTATGGACCTCACCCTGCAATATGCTCTGCCTTGTCTGTGATTGGTTGTCCTTTTGTATGTAACAGCTTCATCAATGGTAGACACAATCACTTTGATGAAGTCTATGTATATCTGAATGTGGATGAAAGTGCTAAGTTTTTATTTTATTTTATTTCATTAATTCTATTATTGCAGTGTTGGTTTGGTCATTTTTCTGTTTTGTTTTCTAGACACTATTGTGCCATTATTCCAGACAAAGATACTCAGAGAACATATCCAGGAAGTATGTGCTTCTGTTTGAACATGCTTCTGTGGACAGACAGCAGAAACTGTTTTGAAGTTCAGTAAACTATTCTCTTGCATGTATTTCCATCTTGAGACACATTGTTGACAATTGCTAGTTTTATCTGACATTCAACAGACCTAAGTGTGGGCCTACTCTCACCATGACACTGGCCGGAGAAAATACTAAGACAGCTACAGACTTACATGAACTTGAATCTCACAAGTTTTACCCTCATATCATCGATCAACTTACTCACTTATGCTGCAGTGAGGTAATCTCAAAAAAGTCATTCCATAGGATTTGTATAAAGATAAAAAGGCTGTATCCAATACAGTTGAGATCTTTACATGGGCAGGAAAAACTACTTTAAACAAAATATTGGTACAAGTTGCCAGGGTCCATGGTGTAGATGGATAAAGCCATTTGGGGTAAATTGTTAAGTTTTCAGTTACTTCTTTTCTTTCAGACTTTTACATTGTCATTTATTTTTGGAAAACGTTTACTGCAGCACCTATATTTTGACAGTCTTTTGTAGTAGCACCTGCTATATGGCAATGAGTGTGCACTTTTACAGCAGTACAGTTGCAGACTTCTTGTGTGTGTGTGCGTGTGTGCGTGTCTGTGTGTGTGTGTGTGTGTGTGTGTGTGTGTGTGTGTGTGTGTGTGTGTGTGTGTGTGTGTGTGTGTGTGTGGTATTCTCTGTGCAGCTTGGGTTTTTGTAAAAATAAATTCCTCATGTCTTGAAACTCAACTTGTCTAAACAACCTTTTCAGTCTGCTTTTTATGTGACGGCTGTATCTAAGATGCTGTGACTTTTAATGTTTCCATAATAAATTAATTATTGAAAAGTGGTCCTAGTGCTTCAATCAACCTACATGCTCAAAGCACAATGATAATATCGTCAACAACATCTGTTGGCTCACATTTCATCCACTCCGCCGAGAACCGAAATGTGCTCCCCATACCAAGATATAATTTAAAATGTTCTCTTTCTCAGACATAGCCGAGATTTCTGAACAATAATATATTGTTCATTTTAAGATAATTAATTTACTGTTTCTTCCTCTCTCGGCTTACTCTACCCCTAGCGCTAATATCTCAGCGCTCTCTATTCAGCAAGAACCTTTAGCGACCTTGGCTTTTTCTACCTAAATTTGCCAAATATCAAGGTCAACATTCTCCTTCCTAGCATTAGAATTTAATGACCTATGTTTATTTTTCTTTTTTTTTTAGGAATAAACTCCCTAACTGTGTCCCTTTTATAAATTAGCA
This sequence comes from Protopterus annectens, assembly GCF_019279795.1. NCBI lineage: Eukaryota > Metazoa > Chordata > Ceratodontiformes > Protopteridae > Protopterus > Protopterus annectens. The sequence goes on from NC_056733.1 coordinate 396,737,338, forward strand.
CGGTTCTTTCCTCCCACTCCTCAAACCATTTTGTCCTACAATCTTCTTTAGACTTTGTTTTGCTGATAGGTATTGTTTCTGTTTATACCTATGGCCTTCCTTTGCCTGACTACCCTGTATGCACCTAAATATTCCAACTGTTGAGATTGCAACTATCTAACTGTTTGTACGTGTTAGATGAATACAATAATTGTGTTATTTCTTATTTGCTGCTCCTACTGCCTTTGATAATTCTCCTAGCCGGGAATATTGGTCTATTAATGCTATTGGAGTCTTATTACTGCTTTCTGACCACTTTAGGCAAGTGTTAATTTCTCAGTACCTATATATCTGTAACATAACTATTGCTTAAAAGTTGATTTGTTGTAGGATGTCTTAATGTTACCTGTGAATCCTCTACTGCATAACTGCTCTAACCTTCACTTTTATCTAATTTTTTCCTCAATCCCCAGTTCTGCTCTTCTGTCCCTTCCTATTTTCTTTTCCTTCTCCCACTCCACTCTGTAAACTTCTATCCATTAGCCTGTTTTTCCTTCTTTCTGAACTCTCCTTCTTCCTTTTTTTTCCCATGTCACCCTATTTCTAACTTATTTTTCTCACTTTCCTTTACAGTTGCTCCCAAGAGTGCCCTCCCCCACTTCTTCACTGAACAGACAGGAGATCTCTCCCAAGAAAAGAAGACAGTGAACATTCCACTTGAGCTTTAATAATTTTTGGGACCCTTTCTCCCTTGCTAAGGAGACTCTGTGTATGTATTTCCTTGCATTTTGTTTATTTTCTAAGCACTACCTTACCTTGAGCAGCATTCTACCTCAGTGCATGTGAAGGCAGCCTACCACTGGTCTCTGCACTGGCCCCCCCTCCTCCTTGGTCTTTCAGTCTTCTCCCCAAATTGCCTCTTTCTAATCTCTCTAAACCTAATCTTCTCCGGGAAACATCTTTCCTCGAAGTGCACCTCCCTCCTTTTTCCACTAGATGGCAGCATACTCCATTAATACAGAATAGTAATACTCCTTCTCCCTGCTTCTCAACTTTCCCTGCCTAACAGTGTCTCTGCCCTCCTTTAAGGATCCTGCACTCTCTTATATACTTACTACTAGTGTGCTCCTCTTGAACCAAACAAAGCCCCTAGTCATACTCTAATACACTCCTCTATAAAAGAAGTTTACACTTACCTGCACCCCTGCTACAGCTCTCTACTTTCAGCCTTGGCGTTACTGATTATTTACTCAGGCCTTCCTCTCTCCTTTGGCTCTTCCCGCTCCATTCGCCCTGCGGGCTCACTCCGCTCCCCTACCCTGCCTTGGCGTTACTGATTGTTTACTCAGGCCTTCCTCTCTCCTTTGGCTCTTCCCGCTCCATTCGCCCTGCGGGCTCACTCCGCTCCCCTACTCTGCCCCCAATTTCCACCCGCCCCCAGTACTCCTACACTTATTCTTCACCTTCCAGCCACTCCCACTATTCCAGCCAATCCTGTTAAATTACCCCTCCCTCTTCACCAACCAATCCTGATACACCTGCCCCTCACCTCCCTCCCCCCATACACCTTCCTCTCTAAACCACTCCCTACCCACTCCTTTCATCTCTTCAACTTTCTCTTTCTATCACCTCCTACCAAATTTAATTATCATGCCCACCCTTCCAACCAAACTCCTCCTGCTCTCATCCTCTACCATACTTCTATTATACCTTTACCAAATAACCAACTATACCAATTTCCATATATCCTCTCCTCCTCCTTCTCCCCAAAACCTCCTATCGTCCCACTACCATAATATCTCTGCTTCCTTATTTCCCTCCCACCCCTCCCTTCTATCAAAAGTAAAACATTTCCTTACCATAAATAATAACTCCAAACTTAAACCAAACCCTTTCCGCCCTCCTCCAACTAATTACAAATCAGAAAACAACACCCCCCACCTCCCCTACCTTTATCTAGCTGGTGACATTCACCCCAACCCAGGCCCTAATTTCTCTCCCTCTATTCTCCCACACTCTAACAACAAACACCCTAACAAAAACCTCAAATGCATTACTATTAACGCCCAAAGCCTAAAAAATAAATTAACTCTCTTCCATGCCTGGCTCAGTCATAACTCTCCTGACATTGCTGCTATTACTGAAACATGGCTAAAACCTGATATTTCTGACTCAGAGTTCCTTCCTCCAGGATTTCATTGTCTCCGGTCAGACCGGCCAAATAAAAGAGGTGGTGGCGTTGCTCTATTTTACTCCAACCTCTTGTCCATTACTCCCTACCCTAACCCCATCCCCTCTTTTAACAACTCTGAAATTGTGATTGGTTTATTAAAAATAAACAACCATAAAAGCATCTGCATCATTTGCCTCTATATTCCCCCTGGTAACAATATCAGTACTCTTGAAGACATCCTCTCCTGGACCTCGTCCAATATTAACCTGGAAACCTGCATTATGGGTGATGTAAATATTGACTGGGGAAAAATCAATAGCGCCAATCCCACTATAGTCATCAACCTATTCAAGTTCACTCAACTTATTAATTCCTTCACTCGACCCAACAAATCTAATCCCCCGGCACAATACTTGACTGGATCCTAGTATCTCACCCAAATAAAATTATAAAATCAGGCATCACCTCTGACCCACTAGGAGTCCATTTCCCTGCCTTCGCGATTCGTGCTACTCCCTCCTCCTCACACTCTCACCACTACATTCATACTCGTAACCTATCTAACTTTAACCCTACTTCCTTCTCTAACTCTCTTAAACTATCCAACTGGAACCTCCTAAAACACTACTACTAGATGAAGCAGTAGACTACTTCAGTTCTACATTTTTAACTGTCCTTAACTCCCAAGCCCCTATTAGAACAAAAAGAATCAAAACTATTAACTCCCCCTGGCTCTCTAAAGACACTAAAAAGATAATGCTTCAAAGAGATAAAACCTGGAAAGTCCACCTTAAACATAAGGATCCACAAAGCTTCCTCAAATATAAGCAGTTGAGAAACTTAGCCAAAAAGCAAGTCATTAGAGATAAAAAGTCCTACTATATCCAACTACAAGAAAACAATGCAAGAAATCCTAAACAATTCTGGAATTCTATTAATTCCCTCCTTAGACCAGGTACAAAAAGCAACCCCTCCCCTGATTCCAGCAAATCAGACCTCAAAGTAGCCTCCCTTTTCAATTAATTCTTTACCTCTTCTATCGCTGATCTAACCAAAACTTTCTCCAACAATAACCCTCCCTGCTCAGTCTTCAGTCCCTGCATCCCTTGCCCCCTCCTTTGAACTCAAACATGTATCCACCAACCTTATAAAGAAACTTCTCCAAAAACTAAAGCCTTGTTCAAGTGCTCCTGATAACATTCCATCTTCCTTCCTAAAAATTTCTTCTGACTCTATTGCCATACCCATCAGCATCCTAATAAATAGCTCTTTACTTGAATGCTATGTACCCAAACTATGGCGCTCTGCCTTCATTCTGCCTCTCCACAAGGTTGGCAAAACTTGCTCTGTCTCCAACTTCTGTCCCATAGCCATCATCTCCCCTATATCCAAAATTCTTGAAAAATGTATCCACCTGCAGCTCTTGCCATTCCTTACCAAACACCAACTTCTCTCCCCTACCCAACACGGCTTCCGCCCTGGACATAGTACTACCACTGCCCTTCTCTCCTTCTTACACTCTGTCAACTCAGCACGTGACTCCGGTAACTTAGTCTCCTCTGTTCTTCTAGATTTATCCAAAGCCTTTGATACCATCTCTCATTCACTCCTTCTAAACCACCTCTCTAATCTCAACATCTCCCAAAAAACCCTCTCTTGGTTCTCCAGCTACCTTTCAAACAGGTCCCAAGCTGTGAAATGGGGCCAAGCTACCTCTTCTTTCCTTCCTACCCCTACTGGTGTACCACAAGGTTCCATTCTAGGCCCATTACTATTTAACATCTTTATTAATGACTTCCATAAAGCTTTTCCCAACACCAAAGTTGTGCAATATGCCGATGATTCTACTTTAATCTGTTGTGCCCCAAATCTAGCAGAACTAAAGACCCTAACACAGATTGCCTTTTCTACCACAGAAAACTGGATTCTCCAAAATCATCTTGCCCTAAATGCAAACAAAACTAAGATCCTCCTTTTTACCCCATCTAAATCATCCTCTCTAGATAAGAACTTATTTAAAATTACCAGTCACAACACCTCCACCATTGAGATTGTCTCCTCCACCAAGCTTCTCGGCGTTATAATTGATGACCAACTAAACTTTAATGACCATATCCAACTAAACATAAAAAAAACTCACATAAAACTTGGACTACTGTATAGAAACAACCACTTCCTCTCTCCTCACAC